>NC_092101.1:35862780-36080280 GCF_045679555.1 Salvelinus alpinus | reverse complement strand
AATTCAGGACGAGGATCCTTCCCGCTTTTAACAGACAGAAGCCCCCGGACAGAGACTGGTTTCCAATTTAAGAACAGTGTTCACTTTGAGGTGCAGGAACAGTATTCACACTTTGAGGTGCAGGAACACTATTCACACTGTGAGGTGTAGGAACAGTATTCACACTGTGAGGTGTAGGAACAGTATTCACAGTGAGGTGCAGGAACAGTATTCACACTGTGGGGTGCAGGAACAGTATTCTCACTGTGGGGTGCAGGAACAGTATTCACTTTGAGGTGCAGGAACAGTATTCACACTGTGAGGTGCAGGAACACTATTCACACTGTGAGGTGTAGGAACAGTATTCACAGTGAGGTGCAGGAACAGTATTCACACTGTGAGGTGCAGGAACAGTATTCACACTGTGGGGTGCAGGAACAGTATTCACACTGTGAGGTGTAGGAACAGTATTCACAGTGAAGTGCAGGAACAGTATTCCCACTGTGGGGAGCAGGAACAGTATTCACAGTGAGGTGCAGGAACAGTATTCACAGTGAGGTGCAGGAACAGTATTCTCACTGTGGGGTGCAGGAACACTATTCACACTGCAGGAACAGTATTCCCACTGTGAGGTGTAGGAACAGTATTCACAGTGAGGTGCAGGAACAGTATTCCCACTGTGGGGTGCAAGAACAGTATTCACAGTGAGGTGCAGGAACAGTATTCACAGTGAGGTGCAGGAACAGTATTCTCACTGTGGGGTGCAGGAACACTATTCACACTGCAGGAACAGTATTCCCACTGTGAGGTGTAGGAACAGTATTCACAGTGAGGTGCAGGAACAGTATTCACACTGTGGGGTGCAGGAACAGTATTCTCACTGTGGGGTGCAGGAACAGTATTCACTTTGAGGTGTAGGAACAGTATTCACACTGTGAGGTGCAGGAACACTATTCACACTGTGAGGTGTCGGAACAGTATTCACAGTGAGGTGCAGGAACAGTATTCACACTGTGAGGTGCAGGAACACTATTCGCACTGTGAGCTGTAGGAACAATATTCACAGTGAGGTGCAGGAACAGTATTCACTGTGAGGTACAGGAATAGTAATCACACAGTGTGGTGCAGGAATAGTATTCACAGTGAGGTGCAGGAACAGTATTCACATAGTGAGGTGCAGCAGGAATAGTTTTCAGAGTGAGGTGCAGGAATAGTATTCCCACTGTGGGGTGCAGGAACAGTATTCACAGTGAGGTGCAGGAACAGTATTCCCACTGTGGGGTGCAGGAACAGTATTCACAGTGAGGTGCAGGAACACTATTCTCACTGTGGGGTGCAGGAACACTATTCACACTGCAGGAACAGTATTCCCACTGTGGGGTGCAGGAACAGTATTCACAGTGAGGTGCAGGAACAGTATTCACAGTGTGAGGTGCAGGAACAGTATTCACAGTAAGGTGCAGGAACAGTATTCACAGTGAGGTGCAGGAACGGTATTCACAGTGAGGTGCAGGAACAGTATTCATAGTGAGGTGCCGGAACAGTATTCCCACTGTGGGGTGCAGGAACAGTATTCACAGTGAGGTGCAGGAACAGTATTCACAGTGTGAGGTGCAGGAACAGTATTCACAGTAAGGTGCAGGAACAGTATTCATAGTGAGGTGCAGGAACGGTATTCACAGTGAGGTGCAGGAACAGTATTCACAGTGAGGTGCCGGAACACGGAAACATAATAAACAGTAGATACTGACTACACCAAACAACTAAGAAAGCTGTGGGAAGGAAGGAGAGTAAAGCTGAGAGAAGAGGGAGTGATGATTTTTTTCTACAACCGTACCTCTAAATCACAATGGAGATAATGCTTATTACATGTTCATTACACAAGATATTGTTTATTACGTGTTCATTACACAAGATATTGTTTATTACGTGTTCATTACACAAGATATTGTTTATTACGTGTTTATTACACAAGATAATGTTTATTAAGTGTTCATTACACAAGATAATGTTTATTACGTGTTCATTACACAAGATAATGGTTATTACGTGTTCATTACACAAGATATTGTTTATTACGTGTTCATTACACAAGATATTGTTTATTACGTGTTTATTACACAAGATAATGTTTATTAAGTGTTCATTACACAAGATAATGTTTTTACGTGTTCATTACACAAGATAATGGTTATTACGTGTTCATTACACAAGATAATGTGTATTACGTGTTCATTACACAAGATAATGTTTATTAAGTGTTCATTACACAAGATATTGTTTATTACTTGTTCATTACACAAGATAATGTGTATTACGTGTTCATTACAAAAGATAATGTTTATTACGTGTTCATTACACAAGATAATATTTGTTACATGTTCATTACACACGATAATGTTTATTAAGTGTTCATTACACAAGATATTGTTTATTACGTGTTCATTACACAAGATACTGTTTATTAAGTGTTCATTACACAAGATAATGTTTATTAAGTGTTCATTACACAAGATATTGTTTATTAAGTGTTCATTACACAAGATAATGTGTATTACGTGTTCATTACACAATAAATAGTTTATTACGTGTTCATTACACAAGATAATGTGTATTACGTGTTCATTACACAATAAATAGTTTATTACGTGTTCATTACACAAGATACTGTTTATTACGTGTTCATTACACAAGATAATGTTTATTAAGTGTTCATTACACAAGATAATATTTGTTACATGTTCATTACACAAGATAATGTTTATTAAGTGTTCATTACACAAGATATTGTTTATTACGTGTTCATTACACAAGATACTGTTTATTAAGTGTTCATTACACAAGATAATATTTATTAAGTGTTCATTACACAAGATAATATTTATTAAGTGTTCATTACACAAGATAATGTTTATTATGTGTTCATTACACAAGATAATGTTTATTACTTAAGAATAGACCAAGATGAAAACATAAATATGGCTTTGACGTGGTGACAGACAGACAACACATACATAGATTTGGATTGTTTACCATTGGAAAAGTGTTATACTGTCATGTTCTAAGACCTAACACCCTGACCTAAAAACCCCATCCACATCCTACCATAGAGGTGTTTAAAGCAGGACAGTGTAACAACACTAAACTGTTAACATAGGGTGTTTTGGGATAGGGGTGTGTGGAAACTATCTCCTAATACAGGTATTCCCAAACTGGGGTTCTGGGGGTACGCAAAATGCCGTCAGGGGTACTCCAAATAAAAATGTGATAAAAGAAATTCACATTTTCAAACAGTCCATTTATTTTTTCCAACGGGGCTATACATTTGGGTGAGTTTTTTTCTCGCCTGAGTAGCCTCGTTTCACTGACAAAAATACAATTAGACCATTTAGTGTGTCAGCGAAATAACAACACAATGTCAAATACAGGTAGCCTAGTCAAATAATTAACATCCAATCACATTAACCGTTACTCTCTTGAGGGAATTCCACTAACGGTCCGTATGTAGCCAAACGTAGCTGCTGCTCATTCCGTTTACTCGAAAATTGATAAATGGTTAAAAAAAGTAAGGCCCATAGAGACACATACCAGCTCTACTGGTAGTACTGCTACTACCAGCAGTACTACACCTGCACCTGTCGACGACACAAGTTGTTTTGCTTCCATGAGCACATCCAATGCCAGCATCAGTAATTCTACATTTGTTGTTAGCTCAGCTACAGTAGCATGGACACAGACAGTTGTGAAACTGATGCAGCCGGGAAGCACCAAACAACAGACAGGGACGCTGGACCATCGAAGAGGCGCAAATATGATGAGAACTACATTGATTCACTTATATTGGGAGTAGTGCCTTCCCTCAGCCACAGTATGTGCAAAAGTACTATCTCACAACTCGATGAAACCTTCACTCTCACGCAGACATTTAGAAACAAAACATGCCAATTTTAAAAATAAGCCACAGGAGTTTTTTGAGCGAGAATTAAGACGACTTTCGAGTAGTAAGACATGTATAAAAGCAACAGATACCATTAATAAGAAGGGTCTAGAAACATCTTATATGGGGAGCTACTGAGTGGCTAGGACAGGCAAGCCCCATACAAATGTGGAGGACTTCATTCTTCCTGCTGCCACTGATATGGCTGGGACAATGCTGGGGGAAAAGGCCAAAAAAACTATACAGACAATGCCTTCATCAAACAACACTGTTTCACGATGCAACACTGTTTCACGAACAGGAGAGGATATTTTTAAAGTACTGGACAGCTTTGTGACATCGAATGGACTTTGGTTGTCAAGATGTGTTGGTATCTGTACTGATGGAACAAAAGCCATGACAGGGAGACATAGTGGAGAGGTAATGTACGTGCAAGCAGTTGCTCCCGACGCCACTTGGGTACACTGCAGCATCCACCAAGAGGCTCTTGCTGCCAAAAGGGAATGCCTGACAGCTTGAAAGATGTTTTGGACACTACAGTGAAAATTGTTAACTTTGTTAAAGCAAGGCCCCTGAACTCTCGTGTATTTTCTGCACTATGCAATGATATGGGCAGCGCCCATGCAACACTTTTACAACATACAGAAGTGCACTGGTTATCAAGGGGCAAAGTATTTGAATTGAGAGACAAGCTTAAAGTTTTCTTTACTGACCATCATTTTCACTTGTCTGACCGCTTGCACGATGACGAGTTTCTCACACGACTGGCCTATCTGGGTGATGATTTTTCTGGCCTGAATGATCTGAATCTAGGATTGCAGGGACTCTCCGCAACTATATTCAATGAGCGGGACAAAATTGAGGCTATGATTAAGAAGTTGGAGCTCTTCTCTGTCTGCATTAACAAGGACAACAGACAGGTCTTTCCATCATTGTATGAGTTTTTGTGTGCAAATGAACTCAAGCTTACGGACAATGTCAAATGTGACCTGAATCACCTGAGTGAGTTAGGTGCACAATTACGCAGGTATTTTCACGAAACGGATGACACAAACAACTGGATTCGTTATCCCTTTCATGCCCTGCCTCCAGTCCATTTACCGATATCTGAACAAGAGAGCCTCATCGAAATTGCAACAAGCGGTTCTGTGAAAATTTAATTTAATCAGAAGCCACTGCCAGATTTCTGGATTGGGCTGCGCTCAGAGTATCCTGCCTTGGCAAATCGAGCTGTTAAGACACTGATGCCCTTTGCAACCACGTACCTATGTGAGAGTGGATTCTAGGCCCTCACTAGCATGAAAATGAAATACAGGCACAGACTGTGTGTGGAAAATGATTTAAGACTGAGACTCTCCCCAATACAACTCAACATTGCAGAGTTATGTGCATCCTTTCAAGCACACCCTTCTCATTAACCTGTGGTGAGTTATTTACAATTTTCGATTAACAAAGTTTTTATATGTAAGCTGGTTAAATACAGAGCAAAATTATTTATTATTATTATATTATTATTTGTGCCCTGGTCCTATAAGAGCTCTTTGTCACTTCCCACGAGCCGGGTTGTGACAAATGCTCACACTCATTCTTATGTTTAATAAATGTATCGTATAGTGTGTTTGAGGCAGGCTTACAATGATGGCAAAAAACAACATTTGAGAGTGCGCTGACCCAGGTGGTAGAGGGATTGAAGGTTGAATGTTTGAAGGGGTACGGGACTATAAAAAGTTTGGGAACCACTGGCCTAATAGAATATGTGCCTATTGCACCAGATGGGATGGGACAATGTTGAAAAAATCTCTCACGCTATCAGTCAAGCTTTTACTTACTTCACATGAGTGAGGTGGGGGTGAAGTTGTGCTAAATGTGTGAAATATGAATTACAGGACATAGGATGTGATATATTATACAGAATCAAATTACTTAAGTGACGAGATATAAGAATAAGGTTCCTCTAGTTTCGTGTCTTCGCTGCACATGATGGTTATAGTTCCGCTAAAGAGCTAGTTATACTATACATACAGTCAGCTATTAGCCTGGCAATCCAGGATGATCTCTCTCCACCACAGCAGGGAGAACAGCAGGGAGCCCAACTTCCAGCAGAGGGAGATGTGTGAGAAACTAAAGTGATGCCTGTCTATGACATCAATACAGTCTGTGCTACATTGTGATATCGAGCCTTCACATAACTATTTTGTGAAAGCCTATGGCCATTCAATACTATAGTAACACCAGCAGTATAGTTTTATAGTTATAGGCCCTTAACCAGTGCATTCACAAACTATTCACACCCCTTGACTTTATCCAAATATTGTTGTGTTAAAGACTGGATTTAAGAAACACGACCAATGGACATTAGACCGGTGGAAATCTGTCCTTTGGTCTGATGAGTCCAAATTTGAGATTTTTGGTTCCAACCGCCGTGTCTTGGTGAGATGCAGAGTAGATGAATGGATGATCTCTGCATGTGTGGTTCCCACCATAAAGCATGGAGATGGAGGTGTGATGGTGTGGGGGTGACACGGTCGGTGATTTATTTAGCATTCAAGGCACACTTAACCAGCATGGCTACCACAGCATTCTGCAGTGATACGCCATCCCGTCTGATTTGCGCTTAGTGGGACTATCATTTGTTTTTCAGCAGGATAATGACCCAACACACCTCCAGGCTGTGTAAGGGCTATTTGACCAAGAAGGAGAGTGATGGAGTGCTGCATCACATGACCTGGCCTCCACAATCACCCGACCTCAACCCAATTGATATGGGTTGGGATGAGTTGGACCACAGAATGAAGGAAAAGCAGCCAACAAGTGCTCAGCATACAGCATGTGGGAACTCCTTTAAAACTGTTGGAAAAGCATTACAGGTGAAGCTGGTTGAGAGAATACCAAGAGTGTGCAAAAATGTCATCAAGGCAAAGGGTGGCTACTACGAAGAATCTCAAATTTAAAATATATTTTGATTTGTTTAACATTTTTTGGGTTACTACATGATTCCATTTGTTATTTCATAGTTTTGATGTCTTCACTATTATTCTACAATATAGAAAATAGTAATACTTTTACAAAAAAACTTGAATGAGTAGGTGTGTCCAAACTTTTGGCTGGTACTGTATATACTTTTGACATTACAGAGTATTGTATCTAGATCATTGATAAAAATGACAATTCAATCAATTTTATTCCCACTTTGTAACACCACAACATGTAGAAAAAGTCAAGGAGTGTGAATACTTTCTGAATACAATTGAATTTCAGACAGACAGACAGACAGACAGACAGACAGACAGACAGACAGACAGACAGACAGAGCTGTTCAAAGCACCACACAGGGTTACTCATCAAGACCCAGAGACAAAACAATGCACAATGCTTATTCTAGATCATCTGTATTCTGCATGCCATCCTGTTACACTATACACCATCAGCTATCCACGCAGGCAGTCCACAGTAATAGACTGAGTTCAACATGGGAGGAGGAAGCATAGCTCAGCCTGAACCCAAGGCTACAGTAATAGCCTCAGTGGGAGAGGAATAGAGGGTTCTACATGGAACCCAAAAGAGTTCTGTTTGGAACCAAAAAATGGTTCTACCTAGAACCAAAAAGATTGGGACAGCCAAAGAATCCTTTTGTTGGAACCCTTTTTTCTAAGAGTGTCACTGGCTATGTTTATGTTTGTCTGTATCCCACTAGTATGTATCTGTATGTCCTTTCATGGTCATGCCAACTGGACTGGGTCAGTGACGTCCAGATATGACCCATTCTCTTACTCCTTTTTGCTGAATGACCTCGGAGCCTGGTTTAGTTGAGAGATTGTTTCCATGTAGAGGTAGCTAGTGACGTCACCCTCGTGTGCTGCTTGCTGATTGACGGGCTCCACACTAATTGGCAAAGCACACACACATACACACAACCTCTCCTCCTAGCCCTGACACACACACACACACACACACACACACACACACACTGAGAAGGCCAGGGCGTTAAAAGAGTAATCACTCCAGCCTTCCTCAGTTACCACTGGTGAAATCTAAGACACTTAACACAAACTAAACACATACCAAACTCATGATATGATATTATTTAGAAACATACTGCATATACCTTCCTTTACAAATGACTGGCAAGTAGTCATTTTAAAGGACAGTCAAATGTATCAGACAAATCTATTATTTTTCTGGGCTGTAAGTAAATATGAAATGTCAATCAAACAGTAACTACTTAGCTGGATTAGTCAAGACCCATTGCTCATTTCCACTCCTGCTGATCGGTCCTCAGAGAGATTGTTTCTCAGAATTAGTTTGGATTCTACTGAACAAAAATATAAACGCAACATGTAAAGAGTTGGTCCCATGTTACATCCCTGTTAGTGAGCATTTCTCCTTTGCCAAGATAATCCATCCACCTGACAGGTGTGGCATATCAAGAAGCTGATTAAACAGCATGATCATTACACCGGTAAACCTTGTGCTGGGGACAATAATTGTTATACTAATTTCCGCGACGCATATAAGGCCCTCCCCCGCCCCCCTTTCGGAAAAGCTGACCACGACTCCATTTTGTTGATTCCAGCCTACAAACAGAAACTAAAACAACAAGCTCCCGCGCTCAGGTCTGTTCAACGCTGGTCCGACCAATCTGATTCCACGCTTCAAGACTGCTTCGATCACGCGGATTGGAATATGTTCCGCATTGCGTCCAACAACAATATTGACGAATATGCTGATTCGGTGAGCGAGTTCATTAGGAAGTGCATTGACGATGTCGTACCCACAGCAACGATTAAAACATTCCCAAACCAGAAACCGTGGATTGACGGCAGCATTCGCGTGAAACTGAAAGCGCGAACCACTGCTTTTAACCAGGGCAAGGTGACCGGAAGCATGACCGAATACAAACAGTGTAGCTATTCTCTCCGCAAGGCAATCAAACAGGCTAAGTCCCAGTACAGAGACAAAATCGAGTCGCAATTCAACAGCTCAGACACAAGAGGTATGTGGCAGGGTCTACAGTCAATCACGGATTACAAAAAGAAAACCAGCCCCGTCGCGGACCAGGATGTCTTGCTCCCAGACAGGCTAAACAACTTTTTTGCCCGCTTTGAGGACAATACAGTGCCACTGACACGGCCCCCTACCAAAACCTGCGGGCTCTCCTTCACTGCAGCCGAGGTGAGTAAAACATTTAAACGTGTTAACCCTCGCAAGGCTGCAGGCCCAGACGGCATTCCCAGCCGCGTCCTCAGAGCATGCGCAGACCAGCTGGCTGGTGTGTTTACGGACATATTCAATCAATCCTTATCCCAGTCTGCTGTTCCCACATGCTTCAAGAGGGCCACCATTGTTCCTGTTCCCAAGAAAGCTAAGGTAACTGAGCTAAACGACTACCGCCCCGTAGCACTCACTTCCGTCATCATGAAGTGCTTTGAGAGACTAGTCAAGGACCATATCACCTCCACCCTACCGGACACCCTAGACCCACTCCAATTTGCTTACCGACCCAATAGGTCCACAGACGACGCAATCGCAACCACACTGCACACTGCCCTAACCCATCTGGACAAGAGGAATACCCATGTGAGAATGCTGTTCATCGATTACAGCTCAGCATTTAACACCATAGTACCCTCCAAACTCGTCATCAAGCTCGAGACCCTGGGTCTCGACCCCGCCCTGTGCAACTGGGTCCTGGACTTCCTGACGGGCCGCCCCCAGGTGGTGAGGGTAGTTAACAACATCTCCACCCCGCTGATCCTCAACACTGGGGCCCCACAAGGGTGCGTTCTGAGCCCTCTCCTGTACTCCCTGTTCACCCACGACTGCGTGGCCATGCACGCCTCCAACTCAATCATCAAGTTTGCGGATGACACTACAGTGGTAGGCTTGATTACCAACAACGACGAGACGGCCTACAGGGAGGAGGTGAGGGCCCTCGGAGTGTGGTGTCAGGAAAATAACCTCACACTCAACGTCAACAAAACAAAGGAGATGATTGTGGACTTCAGGAAACAGCAGAGGGAGCACCCCCCTATCCACATCGACGGGTCAGTAGTGGAGAAGGTGGAAAGTTTTAAGTTCCTCGGTGTACACATCACGGACAAACTGAATTGGTCCACCCACACAGACAGCGTCGTGAAGAAGGCGCAGCAGCGCCTCTTCAACCTCAGGAGGCTGAAGAAATTCGGCTTGTCACCAAAAGCACTCACAAACTTCTACAGATGCACAATCGAGAGCATCCTGTCGGGCTGTATCACCGCCTGGTACGGCAACTGCTCCGCCCACAACCGTAAGGCTCTCCAGAGGGTAGTGAGGTCTGCAGAACGCATCACCGGGGGCAAACTACCTGCCCTCCAGGACACCTACACCACCCGATGTCACAGGAAGGCCATAAAGATCATCAAGGACAACAACCACCCAAGCCACTGCCTGTTCACCCCGCTATCATCCAGAAGGCGAGGTCAGTACAGGTGCATCAAAGCAGGGACCGAGAGACTGAAAAACAGCTTCTATCTCAAGGCCATCAGACTGTTAAACAGCCACCACTAACATTTAGCGGCCGCTGCCAACATACTGACTCAACCCCAGCCACTTTAAAAATGGGAATTGATGGAAATTATGTAAAAATGTACCACTAGCCACTTTAAACAATGCCACTTAATATAATGTTTACATACCCTACATTACCCATCTCATATGTATATACTGTACTCTATATCATCTACTGCATCTTGCCATCTTTATGTAATACATGTACCACTAGCCACTTTAAACTATGCCACTTTATGTTTACATACCCTACAGTACTCATCTCATATGTATATACCGTACTCTATACCATCTACTGCATCTTGCCTATGCCGTTCTGTACCACCACTCATTCATATATCTTTATGTACATATTCTTTATCCCTTTACACTTGTGTGTGTATAAGGTAGTAGTTGTGGAATTGTTAGGTTAGATTACTTGTTGGTTATTACTGCATTGTCGGAACTAGAAGCACAAGCATTTCGCTACACTCGCATTAACATCTGCTAACCATGTGTATGTGACTAATAAAATTTGATTTGATTTGATTTGATAAAACGTTTTGTCACACAACACAATGCCACAGATGTCTCAAGTTTTGAGGGAGCGTGCAATTGTCATGCTGACTGCAGGAATGTCCACCAGAGCTGTTGCCAGAGAATTTCATGTTAATTTCTCTACCATAAGCCGCCTCCAATGTCATTTTACAAGATTTAGAAGGTTGTCCAACCTGCCTCACAACTGCAGACCACGTGTATGGCGTCGTGTGGGTGAGTGGTTTGCTGATGTCAACGTTGTGAACAGAGTGCCCCACGGTGGCGGTGGGGTTATGGTATGGGAAGGCATAAGCTACGGACAACGAACATAATTGCATTGTATCGATGACAATTTGAATGCACAGAGATACCGTGACGAGATCCTGAAGCCCATTGTCGTGCCATTCATCCGCTGCCATCACCTCATGTTTCAGCATGATAATACACGGCCCAATGTCGCAAGGATCTGTACACAATTCCTGGTATCTGTACCAAAGGTATCTGTGACCAACAGATGCATATCTGTATTCCCAGCCACGTGAAATCCATGGATCAGGACCGAATTAATTTATTTCAATTGACTGATTTCCTTATGTCATGTCTTTACTATGGATTAAGTGATATATGACATGCTATTTTATCAAATAAATTCTCTGTAATTAATATTACCTGATTAAACTAATCATGTAAATGTAATTAACTAGGAAGTCGAGGCACCACGGATGAATGTTTATAGAGCTGTTGTCTTCTGAATAAACTCTTAAAGACCTGGTAATCTTTTACATCAATAGCAGTCAATTATTAATCGTCACCTTATTCAATCTCATCTGAACGTCATAAAATTCTTGGTTATCTTCACGAACCCTGGTTAACAAGTTGAATCAGCAATACAACATTTGGTTTAATTATTTATTTACTAAATACCTAAATAATCACCCAGAATTACATATACACAGGATGGATCATACATTGATTACTAATTATGTCATAAAAGAAAACGTCCCTAGCGGACAAAACCGATATGGCGGCTGGTTACACAAACAAAGGGGGTTCGGTTTGAATGAAAGCGCGGGAAGACTGAGGAACAAAAGGATTGGGTCTCTATCGGACCTTATGAAGCTATGCTTTCGTAAATACAGAATCTTAAGCATTCTAAATAACCGCCCATTCGGAAAAGGAAAATGCAAGAAATATATTTACTCTGATCTGATTTACACTTCGATAGATTGGTCGAATATGGAAGGCTGGGTTGCCCAGCAGAGCTCTCCCTTGTCCTTTGAAGAATATTTCTGGGCGGATATGTTGTAGTGTGTTGTAGAACGTATACGTTGTAGTACCCTGTCGACGTCTAGGATGTTTCACTTCTTTAGTGAATAAGAGTTCAAAGTTCATACCAAGTTGCCATACTATAAGCTCATGCTATATTCTGGCTGGTGTAGTCACATTCATCCTTCCAGCGTGGTGATCGTCACCTCCACGTTGAAATTCGCCCTTCTAAACGTATGGACATCAGTCCTCACGTCATCGGGAACACAATGTTAATTTCGTTAGGTTGTAGTCGTTCAACCATTCGCAACCAGAGCTCATGCTGAGGTTGGCTTAGTTCGCTGTAAATAGTGTCAAGCGGGCTCTTATAGAAATGTAGAAAAGGGGTTGGTTCATCATTTCCAACCAATGTCTATTCAAGTGGGCGTGGCCACTGATTGAGCATATTTTACTTATGAAAACAATTCTCTCATTTTAAAAACTAGAATTACATTTAATCTTTTCACAAATAGTTTAATATTTAAACATTTAAATTGCACAACAATTCCATGTGAATCTGATAACATGAAGGTGTAGACTTTCCAAGATACAGTTTATGTCGTCCTGTCATCAATAATAATGTCTCAGACGACAACTGACATCATATTCTTTAAGTACCAACGGACACTTCAACTGGTTGGATTACATAAAGATTGTTCTTTTCCCCAACCTTTTGATGTTACCATACTCTCTCTGTTAACAAAGGGCTTTCCAAGTGTCCATTCTGTAGAGTAGAGAGAGAAAAGGGGGAAAGGTATTTATGGGGGTCATAAACCTCACCAACAGTGCAACGTCATGACACTTATATGAACTGTAACTCAGTAAAATCTTTTGAAATTTTTGCATTTTGTGTTTATATTTTTGTTCAGTATATATTCATGGGGTTACTCCTGTCCTTCCTTCCCTGACCCCTGGAGGTCAGGAGAGACAAACAAACCCTTCAGGGTGCTACAGAACTGGCCTCATATCAGTCACACCAGAGAGGAAGAGGCAAATCAAGAGAGTCAACTCCAGCAAATACAGCAATAAGCAGACCAATAAGCAGACCGCCTGCCTTCCCACCTTTGAGACAACGAATTCCATTGTTAGGGCGGAGACCATCTCGTCATTATATACAGTATCTCTGTCTTTCTCTCTCTCCCTTCTGTCTATCTCTTTCAAATCTAGCGGTCCACCTCAGTCTTTAAAAGCCCAAAGTGCTGACAGCCCATAAAGTGGGACCGTAGTGAAATAGCCCTTTAACTACCTGCTGTGATTGTATGTCAGTCAAAAGCTTAATTCTACCCTTTTCGCTCGTCACTCCTCACTCCTCACTCCTCACTCCTCACTCCTCACTCCTCACTCCTCTCTGCTCTTCCGCCTCTTTCCTCCTCCCACCGTCCCTCCTCTGAGTCCAATGCTACGTGGGTGATGTCAGAAATAGAGACACTCTTCTGCACCTTTGAGACTAAACATCGCTCCCACCCAACCTCTTAATATCTCCCTAGCTTCTATGTCTACCACAATCTCTCTGTCCTTCACTCTCCCTCGGTATGTCCCAAGACATTTGTCACTCCTCCCTCACCATCTCTCTTTCAGTCTTAGGGAGACGGGGATGCAGCTTGGCTGGTCACATGAGTACCAGCACTAATGACACACACACAACCATAACCACACACACACAGGCAGGAGCTACTAAACACACTCACTTTTACAGAAAACATGACATGCACAGTTTGTAATCATTCTACCTCAAGACTACATACACAGTAAGATATAGAGGCACCTGTTTGTAGGCGTGTTTATACGATTGCCTGTATGTGCATCTGCACAGGGTGCACCTGTTTGCATGTGCGTCTTTGCCCATATGTGCTGTGCTCTGTGTTCTGTGTGTCAAGCCCAGTAGGTGCCAAGCTGATCTGTGTTAGAAATTAGTTATGCAAACGGTCCGTTACCATACACCAGAGAGAGGCCTGGTGAAAACAACACATTCCTACGGTTCCTCATACCACAGAGAGAGAGAGAGAGAGACAGAGAGAGACAGAGAGAGAGAGAGAGAGAGAGAGAGAGAGAGAGAGAGAGAGAGAGAGAGAGAGAGAGAGAGAGAGAGAGAGAGAGAGAGAGAGAGAGAGAGAGAGAGAGAGAGAGAGAGAGATATCTTGTCAGTTGCACAACTGAATTTATTCAACCAAAATGTGTCTTGCACATTTAACCCAACCCCTCTGAATCAGAATGACATCCACATCATCAGCGCCCTGGGAGCAGTTGTTGTTGGGGGTTAACTGCCTTGCTCAAGGGCTGAAGAGCAGAATTCTCCACTTTGCCGGCTAGGGAATCAAACCAGCGACCTTTCGACTACTGGCCCAACGCTCTTAACTGCTAGAGCTTCAAGTTCTTTGGTGTCCACATCAACAACAAACTAGAATGGCCCAAACACACCAAGACAGTCGTGAAGAGGGGCACGACAAAGCCTATTCCCCCTCAGGAAACTAAAAAGATTTGGCATGGGTCCTGAGATCCTCAAAAGGTTCTACAGCTGCAACATCGAGAGCATCCTGACTGGTTACATCACTGCCTGGTACGGCAATTGCTCGGCCTCTGACTGCAAGGCACTACGGAGGGTAGTGCATACGGCCCAGTACATCACTGGGGCTAAGCTTCCTGTCATCCAGGACCTCTATACCAGGCGGTGTCAGAGGAAGGCCCTAAAAATTGTCAAAGACCCCAGCCACCCCAGTCATAGACTGATCTTTCTACTACCGCATGGCAAGCGGTACCGGAGTGCCAAGTCTAGGACAAAAAGGCTTCTCAACAGTTTTTACCCCCAAGCCATAAGACTCCTGAACAGGTAATCAAATGGTTACCCAGACTATTTTCATTGTGTGCCCCCCCAACCCCTCTTTTTACGCTGCTGCTACTCTCTGTTTATCATATATGCATAGTCACTTTAACTATACATTCATGTACATACTACCTCAATTGGGCCGACCAACCAGTGCTCCCGCACAGTGGCTAACATTGTGTCCCACCCACCACCCGCCAACCCCTCTTTTACGCTACTGCTACTTTCTGTTCATCATATGTACATGTACATACTACCTCAATCAGCCTGACTAACCGGTGTCTGTATGGAGCCTCGCTACTTTTATAGCCTCGCTACTGTATACAGCCTGTCTTTTTACTGTTGTTTTATTTCTTTACCTACCTATTGTTCACCTAATACCTTTTTTGAACTATTGGTTAGAGCCTGTAAATAAGCATTTCACTGTAAGGTCTACACCTGTTGTATTCAGCGCACGTGACAAATAAACTTTGATTTGATTTGACCTGTTGCTGTAGGTTAAAACTGACTATTCAAATCAAATCAAATTGTATTTGTAACATGCCGTTAAATGCTTACTTACGAGCCCCGCAATCGTGAGTCAACAGGGAGTACAGGAGGGGTCCCACCCTTGATGGTCCCTGTGTTGAGGGTCAGCGTGGCAGATGTGTTGTTGCCCACCCTCACCACCTGTGGGCAGCCCGTCAGGAAGTCCAGGATCCAGTTGCAGAGAGAGATGTTCAGTCCCAAGGTCCTTAGCTCAGTGATGATCTTTGAGGGCACTATGGTGTTGAACGCTGAACTGTAGTCAATGAACAGCATTCGCACGTAGGTGTTCCTTTTGTCCAGGTGGGAAAGGGCAGTGTGGAGTGCAACAGAGATTGCGTCACCTATAGATCTGTTGGGTCGGTATGCGACTTGGAGTGGGTCCAGGCTTTCTGGGATGATGGTGTTGATGTGAGCCATGACCAGCCTATCTAACCATTTCATGGCTACAGATGTGAGTGCTACTGGGCGGTAGTCATTTAGGCAGAGAGAGTGAAACAGAGAGAGTGGGAAAAAGTGAAACAGAGAGATCTTCACGTCGTCTGGGTAAAGTGACAGTAAGTAAGTGAGCTACCTAGGTGAATGAAAGACAGGGAAGCCAAGCTTGTCTTCTAACTATCTTGTCCTCTAACTAACGATTTCCAAGATGGCTCCGGAGGGTAGGGCTGCCGTCTTATCGGCTCTTAACCAACCATGCTATTTTGTTTGTCTTTTCACGTTGTCAGTAACTTGTTTTGAACATAATGTTGCTGCTACCGTCTCTTTTGAACAAAAAGAGCTTCTGGACATCAGAACTGGGATTACTCACCTCAAGTTGGACGAGGAGTTCTTCTTCATTGAGTCGGACGCGAGGGATATACTACGGACGCCCGATCAGGACCAGATCCCCGTGATTCGCTGGAAAATGAAATGTAGGTTTTGCAGAAAGAGATCAGGATGCCTTGTGAGGATCAGGAAGAAATACAGCGGAAAATAAAATATTGAAAACTACCGTAAAAGACACTACAGAGAGGCTACGGTATGATAATAAAACAAGGAAAGCCGAATTACTTGATCTAAAGTGCAGAAATATGAGAAATAATATTGTTATAATAGAAATAAAGGAGGATGAAAACGAAAACTATCAGTCAACGGCGGAAAAAGTCAAGGTGTTCATGAAACGTAATCTCAAGATGACGGACAAACAGGTGGAAACAATTGATTTTCAAAGAGCTCACCATTTTGGTGGCAGAGCAGAGGGAAGGCCCTGTCCAATCGTAGCTATGCTAACCCACTACAAAATGAAAATTGGCTTGTTACAACAGGGTAGGGAATTGAAGAACATATGGGGTCAATTTCCCGCCATATGTATTGAATTCAAGATAAAATAAATTGTCAACATGAAAAATAAAGTTGAGAATGTAAACATCATATTTTCGAGGACGGGTGAAAAAGGGATGTTGAAATCAAAAACCAAATAATTGAAAGCAAAATGTATAGAATTGTAAACAAAAATAAGACATCACAAGCAAAACCCCAAAACTTGTAAGAAAATAAGCAAGAGAAAAACTCTCAAATGATTCAAAAAATATATTTGAAAACGAATGCAAAAATTGTTTTCGGTTCGACTTTCCCAGCAACCAATCCTATTGAATACATTTTGCCTACGGTCTTGCCTGCATGTACTACCTTTTGGTTACGCTACTCGTATGTTTGCTTTCGATGTCTGTTTCTTTGCTTTCACTGCCAGTCTTTTCGATTGCGAGTTTGGCGAGTTTCATTTTTCCATGAAGGGTTTAGAGGGAGGTGTAGATAATGAGTCTCTATTGGTCCGCTAGTTTTGGAGTGACGGTTTATCTTAACCCAATCAATGACATGATAGACAGGCTAATTTTCTATTGCCTACTTAAGTCAGTCACGGGTCAATAATGTACGGATATTACTTAAGTAAACATATGAATTACCTGTGGCACAACGTTCGGCGCAGGTGTATGGCGAACCAGCTACCAACATCTGCGCCGAACGTTGTGCAACAGGTAATTCATATGTTTACCTAAGTAGTTAGATGGTTTGTCATTAAATGTATTAGATAGACATGCTTCTGACCTCTTATAGAATGGGTTAATGTTATGTACAGCAACCCCAGATGTAAAATAGTAAACAATGTGTCACGCCCTGACATTAGAGTTCCTTTTTATGTCTCTATTTTGGTTTGGTCAGGGTGTGAGTTGGGGTGGGTATTCTATGTTCTATTATTTGTATTTCTATGTTTTGGCCGTGTAGGGTTCTCAATCAGGGACAGCTGGCCTCCAGTCCAGAGCCTCCAGCGACGTTCTCCGGTCCGGGAGCCTCCAGCGACATTCTCCGGTCCGGAGCCTCCAGCGACGGCCTCCGGTCCGGAGCCTCCAGCGACGGCCTCCGGTCCGGAGCCTCCAGCGACGGCCTCCGGTCCAGACCCCGTAACGAGGGTGCCCAGTCCGGGGCCCGCAACGAGGGTGCCCAGTCCGGGGCCTGCAACGAGGGTGCCCAGTCCGGGGCCCGCAACGAGGGTGCCCAGTCCGGGGCCCGCAACGAGGGTCCCCAGTCCGGGGCCCTCCGGGGCCCGCAACGAGTGTCCCCAGTCTAGGGTCGGCAACGAGGGTCCCCAGTCTAGGGTCGGCGACGAGGGTCCCCGCACCAGAGGTGCCACTAAAGTGGGGTGAGCCAGTGGTGGAGCGGGGTCTGCGTCCCGCACCTGAGCCGCCACCGCGGATAGATGCCCACCCAGACCCTCCCCTATAGGTTTAGGTTTTGCGGCCGTAGTCCGCACCTTTGGGGGGGGGGGTACTGTCACGCCCTGACCTTAGAGTTCCTTTTTATGTCTCTATTTTGGTTTGGTCAGGGTGTGAGTTGGGGTGGGTATTCTATGTTCTATTATTTGTATTTCTATGTTTTGGCCCGGGTAGGGTTCTCAATCAGGGACAGCTGTCTATCGTTGTCTCTGATTGAGAACCATACTTAGGTAGCCCTTTTTCCCACCTGTCTTTGTGGGAAGTTGACTTTGTTTATGGCACATAGCCTTTAGCTTCACGATTTGTTTTTTGTAGTGTTTATTGTTTTGTCAGCGTCATTTTTCAAATAAAAGAAAATGTACGCTCCAGTTCTTTAGACGGCCGTGACACAATGGTTACTTCTCAGAAAGTATTGAGCTTTTAAGAGGAGTAAAACCAGGCTGTCCGTTGTCTCCATATCTATTTATTATGGCCATTGAAATGCTAGCTATTAAAATTAAATCCAATAAGAACATCAAGGGGTTAGAAATCCAGGAGATAAAAACAAAAGTGTCAATGTATGCTGATGACTCAAATCTAGACCCCTGCACAGTCTACTGAAGATCTTGATCACTTTTCTAGCCTCTCTGAATTAAAACCTAATTATGACAAGTGTACCATATTACGTATTGGATTGTTAAAAAATACAGTGTTTACACTACCATGTAGTTTACCAATAAAATGGGCGGATGGTGAAGTAGAATTTTTAATTTTTTTAAATTATATTTATTAATGATATTATGAATAGAAATGGAGGAGTTATGTCACATATGCAGTCATCAAAAATATATGGGAATATCTGCTCAATCCAAATTTACAACCACCTGATTGCAGCACTACCACAAACATGGAGGAGGCAAGTGGAAAAGGGAGAAGGTAGGGAACATCTTTGCCTACCATATATTAAAGATACAAATTGGCTGAAAAGAACTGGCATAAATCGAAAAATATACCAGTTTCATCTGAGGACAAAAATGTTGACAGTCGCGCCATACAGGTTGCAAAATAAATGGGAAGAGATTTTTGATGTACCAATTCCATGTCACATGGTTTATGAACTGGTACAAAAACTATACTTGACTCAACACTTAAGAGTTTCAATATAAATTATTATATAAAATTCTTGCCACCAACAGAATGCTATACAGTGGGGAGAACAAGTATTTGATACACTGCCGATTTTGCAGGTTTTCCTACTTACAAAGCATGTAGAGGTCTGTAATTTTTATCATAGGTACACTTCAACTGTGAGAGACGGAATTTAAAACAAAAATCCAGAAAATCACATTGTATGATTTTTAAGTAATTAATTCGCATTTTATTGCATGACATAAGTATTTGATCACCTACCAACCAGTAAGAATTCCGGCTCTCACAGACCTGTTAGTTTTTCTTTAAGAAGCCCTCCTGTTCTCCACTCATTACCTGTATTAACTGCACCTGTTTGAACTCGTTACCTGTATAAAAGACACCTGTCCACCCACTCAATCAAACAGACTCCAACCTCTCCACAATGGCCAAGACCAGAGAGCTGTGTAAGGACATCAGGGATAAAATTGTAGACCTGCACAAGGCTGGGATGGGCTACAGGACAATAGGTAAGCAGCTTGGTGAGAAGGCAACAACTGTTGGCGCAATTATTAGAAAATGGAAGAAGTTCAAGATGACGGTCAATCACCCTCGGTCTGGGGCTCCATGCAAGATCTCACCTCGTGGGGCATCAATGATCATGAGGAAGGTGAGGGATCAGCCCAGAACTACACGGCAGGACCTGGTTAATGACCTGAAGAGAGCTGGGACCACAGTCTCAAAGAAAACCATTAGTAACACACTACGCCGTCATGGATTAAAATCCTGCAGCGCACGCAAGGTCCCCCTGCTCAAGCCAGCGCATGTCCAGGCCCGTCTGAAGTTTGCCAATGACCATCTGGATGATCCAGAGGAGGAATTGGAGAAGGTCATGTGGTCTGATGAGACAAAAATAGAGCTTTTTGGTCTAAACTCCACTCGCCGTGTTTGGAGGAAGAAGAAGGATTAGTACAACCCCAAGAACACCATCCTAACCGTGAAGCTTGGAGGTGGAAACATCATTCTTTGGGGATGCTTTTCTGCAAAGGGGACAGGATGACTGCACCGTATTGAGGGGAGGATGGATGGGGCCATGCATCGCGAGATCTTGGCCAACAACCTCCTTCCCTCAGTAAGAGCATTGAAGATAGGTCGTGGCTGTGTCTTCCAGCATGACAACGACCCGAAACACACAGCCAGGGCAACTAAGGAGTGGCTCCGTAAGAAGCATCTCAAGGTCCTGGAGTGGCCTAGCCAGTCTCCAGACCTGAACCCAATAGAAAATCTTTGGAGGGAGCTGAAAGTCCGTATTGCCCAGCGACAGCCCCGAAACCTGAAGGATCTGGAGAAGGTCTGTATGGAGGAGTGGGCCAAAATCCCTGCTGCAGTGTGTGCAAACCTGGTCAAGAACTACAGGAAACGTATGATCTCTGTAATTGCAAACAAAGGTTTCTGTACCAAATATTAAGTTCTGCTTTTCTGATGTATCAAATACTTATGTCATGCAATAAAATGCAAATTAATTACTTAAAAATCATACAATGTGATTTTCTGGATTTTTGTTTTAGATTCCGTCTCTCACAGTTGAAGTGTACCTGTGATAAAAAATTACAGACCTCTACATGCTTTGTAAGTAGGAAAACCTGCAAAATCGGCAGTGTATCAAATACTTGTTCTCCCCACTGTATATATGGGGCATACAACAATCTCAGTTCTGTAGATTTTGTTGCGATGAGACAGAATCAATAGATCATTTATTCTGGTATTGCCCCTATGTAGCTTGTTTCTGGTCACAGGTTCAGGAATGGTTAAAAAATCACAACATGCACTTAAAATTAACCTTACAAATAACAGTGTTGGGCAACCTGGAAAGCCATAGCCAATCAATAAATAATTTAATAATAGTCGTTTGGAAAGATTTTCACCTTTAGCTCCCAATCTGTGGATAATATACAACTAGAAAGATTCAAGCATTTGTAAAACATCACAGCACAATTGAAAAATATATGGCACATGGAAACCAAACAAGGGCGGTCTATAGTGATCGGTGGGATGGGCTGAGAGTGGCTGAGGGTTGGGATTAAACAGTTTGTTTTGTAATATATTGTTGTTATATATAAAAGTACAATGTATGTAAAATGTATATGTAAAATGTTTATGTATAATGTGTATGTAAAATGTATAGGTAAAATGTATGTACGTATATGTAAAAAGAGGGGGGGTGGTGGAGAGGTTAAAAAAAATAAAAATAAAAATTTAAAGACAAGGGGTGGGTGTCTATGCATTTATGTTAACAACAGCTGGTGCACGATATCTAAGGAAGTCTCAAGGTTTTGCTTTCCTGAGATAGAATATGTCATGATAAACTGTAGACCACACTATCTACCTAGAGAGTTTTCATCTGTATTTTTCGTAGCTGTCTACATACCACCAAAGACCGAGGCTGGCACTAAAACTGCACTCAATGAGCTGTATTCCGCCATAAGCAAACAGGAAAACGCTCATCCAGAGGTGGCGCTCCTAGTGGCCGGGGACTTTAATGCAGGGAAACTTAAATCGGTCTTACCAAATTTCTATTAGCATGTTAAATGTGCAACCAGAAGGAAAAAACCTCTGGACCACCTTTACTCCACACACAGATACGCATACAAAGCTATCCCTCGCCCTCCATTTGGAAAATCTGAACATAATTCTATCCTCCTGATTCCTGCTTACAAGCAAAAATTAAAGCAGGAAGCACCAGTGACTCGATCAATAAAAAAGTGGTCAGATGAAGCAAATGCTAAGCTACAGGACTGTTTTGATAGCACAGACTGGAATAAGTTCCGGGATTCCTCCGATGCCATTGAGGAGTACACCAGATCAGTCATTGGCTTCATCAATAAGTGCATCGAGGATGTTGTCCCCACAGTGACCGTACGTACCCACCCAGAATCCATGGATAACAGGCAACATCCGCACTAAGCTAAAGGCTAGATCAAGGATCGGGACTCTAACGTGGAAGCTTATGAGAAATCCCGCTACACCCTCCGACGAACCATCAAACAGACAAAGCATCAATACAGGAATAAGATCGAATCGTACTACACCGGCTCTGACGCTCGTCGGATGTGGCTGGGCTTGCAAAACATTACAGACTACAAAGGGAAGCACAGCCGAGAGCTGCCCAGTGACACGAGCCTACCAGATGAGCTAAATTACTTCTACGCTCGCTTCGAGGCAAATAACACTGAAACACGCATGAGAGCACCAGCTGTTCCGGAAGACTGTGTGATCACGCTCTCCGCAGCCGATGTAAGACCTTTAAACATGTCAATATTCACAAGGCTGCAGGGCCAGATGGATTACCAGGATGTGTACTGCAAGCATGCGCTGACCATCTGGCAAGTGTCTTCACTGACATTTTCAACCTCTCCCTATCCGAGTCTGTAATGCCAACATGTTTTAAGCAGACCACCATAGTCCCTGTGCCCAAGAACACTAAGGTAACCTGCCTAAATGACTACTGACCCGTAGCAATCACGTCTGTAGTCATGAAGTGCTTTGAAAGGCTGGTCATAGCTCAAATCACCACCATTATCTCAGAAACTCTAGACCCACTCCAACTTGCATACCGTCCCAACAGATCCACATATGACGCAATCTCTATTACACTGCCATTTCACACCTGGACAAAAGGAACACCTATGAGAGAATGCTATTCATTGACTACAGCTCAGCGTTTAACACCATAGTGCCCTCAAAGCTCATCAATAAGCTAAGGATCCTGGGACTAAACACCTCCCTCTGCAACTGGATCCTGGACTTCCTGATGGGGCGCCCCAAGGTGGTAAGGGTAGTTAACAACACATCCGCCACACTGATCCTCAACACGGTGGCCCCTCAGGGGTGCGTGCTCAGTCCCCTCCTGTACTCCCTGTTCACTCATGACTGCACAGCCAGGCACGACTCCAACACCATCATTAAGTTTGCTGATGATACAACAGTGGTAGGCCTGATCACCAACAATGACAACACAGCCTATAGGGAGGAGGTCAGAGACCTGGCCCGTGTGGTGCCAGGACAACAACCTCTCCCTCAACATGATCAAGACAAAGGAGAGGATTGTGGACTACAGGAAAAAGAGGACTGAGCACGCCCCCATTTTCATCGACAGGGCTGTAGTGGAGCAGGTTGAGAGCTTCAAGTTCCTAGGTGTCCACATCACCAACAAACTAACATGGTCCAAGCACACCAAGACAGTTGTGAAGAGGGCATGACAAAACCTATTCCCCCTCAGGAGACTGAAAAGATTTGGCATTGGCCCTCAGTTCCTCAAAAGGTTTTACAGCTGCACCGTCGAGAGCATCCTGACGGGTACCGGAGCACCAAGTCTAGGTCTAAGAGGCTTCTAAACAGCTTCTACCCCCAAGCCATAAGACCCCTGAACATCTAATCAAATGGCATCCCAGACTATTTGCATTGCCCCCCCCCACCCTCTTTTACAACGCTGCCACTCTCTGTTGTTATCATCTAGTCACTTTAATAACTCTACCTACATGTATATATTACCCAATTACCTCGACTAACCGGTGCCCCCACACATTGACTCTGTACTGGTACCCCCCTGTATATAGTCTCGCTATTGTTATTTTACCTCTGCTCTTTAATTACTTGTTACTTTTATTTCTTGTTCTTATTCGTATTTTCTTTTTTTAACTGCATTGTTGTTTAGTGGCTCGTAAGTAAGCATTTCACTGTAAGGTCTACACCTGTTGTATTCGGCGCATGTGACTAATAAACTTTGATTTGATTTGAGAGAAAAAAACTATACAGAAAGCCCTTTAATTGCGGAAATAAGTAAATAAAATCAATGATAAGAATAGTCAGATTAACTGACACGGACACAGCGGCGTAACAGGAACTTCAGAATACCATGAACCAAGAGGTTGTGAGTTCAAATCCCAGGTGAGGACATATTGAATAATAGTTGCTGTATAAATAAACTTACACAACGTAATCAAATATGTCAGTTAAATACAATATCTTAAAAGCATTGTGTTTGACCTTGCCCACAGACAAAGAACTATCAGTGGTTCACCTATCAGGGCCTTTATTGTATTGGCAATAGTACCTCAGCTCATTTCTCTAAACTGTATGTGTGTGCCACTGTCTTTGCTCTTTACATCCCAAATGTAACATCTCTTTCTTTCTCAATTACTCTTTTGGTTGGTCACTCTACCTATGGCTCTCTCGCCTTCATCTCTTTCTTTTTACCTCTCAGCTCAGCCTGGTCTCATAGTTAAAGTAAATCCAGGACACTCAAATTAGTATGATATTTTACGTATGGTATGGTTACATAAGACAAAATGTTACTTAAGGCAAAAGTAAGTTTGCGTGTTTCTATATTTAACCTTTACTTAACGAGGCAAGTCAGTTGAGAACAAATTTTTATTTACAATGATGGCCTTCCCCGGCAAAACCCTAATCTGGACGACGCTGGGCTAATTGTGCGCCGCCCTATGGGACTCCCAATCACAGCCGGTTGTGATAAAGCCTGGAATTGAACCAGGGTCTGTAGTGATGCCTTTAGCACTGAGATGCATTGCCTTAGTCCGCTGCGCCACTCTGGATCCCACAGACAACTTTAGTATTTTAGCTAATTAGCAACATTGCAAATACTTAGCCACCTAGCAACATAGTTAATTTTAGCCACAATAAATTGGAATTCGTAACATATCATATGTTTAGCAAAAAAAACATATTGTATGAATTGGATGATGGACATCCTCAAATTAATTCATACCAAAGGAAACTTAACATATCATACTAATTGGAGAGTCTTTACTTTTACGATGTTACGTCTCCCCCTGAGTACAGGTTGCTCAGCTCCTCTCTATAGCTGTCTGTAACTGTCTTTGCCCTTTGCAAACCAAGTTGGAATCATTGTTTTACTTAGTTACTCACTGTGGGAATAATCCTAACTTTCAGTTAGACTAAATTAACATTAGACTGAAGTAGACTGAAAGAAAATCGACTTAAGTAGAAGTGAGGAAAACCCATATTTTTGTCGGTCACTCTACCTACGACTGTCTCCTTCTTCCTCACTCTCTCTCATTCATTTCGGAGTAAGCTAAATCTGTCCAGTTATGTAGACCCTGCGACAAGGAGAGAATCCTTTGTCACATTAGACACAGACTTCAGAGGGAATTTTCTTCCCCTTACACACATTAGCACAAGGTGGGCAAACTCTCACCCAGAGGACGAACAAATAATACTATATAATATTACTACGGTCATTTAGCCAAGAAAACGTACAAAGCTGTCGACATTGATATATCCAGTATTATGTGGCCCATATGGGAATCAAACCCACACCATTCTGGTGTTTCCAACATCGTGCTCTTACCCAATGAACCATTGGTACCTCAATTATACAACAGCACTGAAACTTACAGCCAGCCCTCTGCTACATTTAGTACCTCTCGTTTTCTTAATCATGTCACTGTGTATTTGAAAAGCTGTTCTGCACTACACTTCTGTCAAACTGGTTGGATCTATGCAATTATGTTGAATCAACATGGAAAACTGATTGGATTTGCAAAAAGTAATCAACGTAAGGGCATTTTGTACTTTTTTCATCAAACATTTAACCTAAATGCAAAAAAAATAATAATGATTTCATGTTGAATTCACGTCAGTTGAAAACTAGTTGCAAATCAAAACTAGATGTTGAACTGATGTCTGTGCCCAGTGGGTTACCATGCTGTACCAAAAGCACATATGAAATGCCACCAAATAGGCTACCACAGTTGTGTGGCAATATAACAATCTTAATCTTGATCTACGTCAAAGTTCATCTGATCTTCTCAATCATGTTCTTCTGTGTGTGAAAAGCTTGTGACAAGCGAGCAGCAGATACAGTAAGGGAACATGTCATCATATTAAGAGCTGACAGTTACAGGCTTTTAACTGAGTAGTATGATCAGGCAGCTGTAACTCTTCACGAGGAGTGAATTACATCTACTTTATGATTTACAGATTATATTGAGTCTAAAACATGACCATCATACTGCATATGAACTATGTAATGTACATGAAGGGCACAGTGAGGTGAAGTCATACAGTGGGACAGTTATTTTTATGACTATAGAGAGAGTAAAAGGAAAGACAAGATAAAGATGTCGCCACCACATGTGACAACCATGTGGGAGTGTGTGTGCGTAAGTGCGTGTGATGTGTGTGAGAAAGATGCCGTTAGTTGTTCCATGTAGGGGTCCCACATTTTGGCATCAGTTCAAATTGACCCCTCTTTCTGCCCCAGAACAGAGAGACTGATGAGACAGACATTATTCTGCAGCTTTTGCTGATGTGACAGTATTGCATTCCAACGGTACTTCATGTCTGCTTGATTTTGATTGATTGATTTGTTTATTTCAGTGTATACAAAAGGTGTATGAATGTACAGTAGCAATGTGTCAGGCTTAAAACTGGGAGCATTTAAACAGTGTGCAGCAACTCCAGTGACGGGTATTCTGACAACTCCATTTGACATCCATCAATGATTTACTCGAGTTGTTCACGCTTACTACCTCTGAATTGGACCCAATGTTTCTGTCATAGTTATGAGACTCACTAGATCAGTAGCAGAACACAATCATTCAACCAAAACTTCTTACTGCATTATTAAAGCAGACCCTTTCTTTCCAGATCTCAGTAAGAGAAACCTGTCTGTAACTAAATGCAACCACTGCCACCCTCAGATCACATGGACATAGCTCATATGAGAGATGGCCGGGTCTTCTTTCCAAGGCCTGTGACATGATCAATCAAATATTATGGCCCTCTGCCCAGCACGTTGTCTCGCCTGACAGTTGGGGTGTAGTTGTTTTCTCTAGCCATTATGGCCTAGGATCATAGAAACTGATCCTGAAAGCCAGAGATCTCACACTCAATGTAAACTAAGGGCAGTGGTGTAATGTACTTAAGCAAAAATACTTGAAAGTAATACTTTACTTTACTATTTATATTTTTGACAACTTTTACTTTTGCTTCACTATATTCCAAAAGACAATTATGAACTTTTTACTTCATACATTTTCCCTGACACCCAAAAATACTCATTACATTTTGAATGCTTAGCAGGACAGGAAAATTGTCTAATTCACACACTTATCAAGAGAACATCCCTGGTCATCCCAACTGCCTCTGATCTGGCGGACACACTAAACACATGCTTCGTTTGTAAGTGATGTCTGAGTGTCGGAGCGTGCTCCTGGCGATCCGTAAATAAAACAACAAGTGAATGATGCTGTCTTGTTTGCTTAAAAAAAGGAATTTAAAATGATTTATACTTTTCCTTTTACTTTCGATACTTAAGTATATTTAAAACCAAATACTTTTAGACTTTTACTCAAATAGTATTTTACTGGGTGACTTTCACTTTTACTTGAGTCATTTTCTATTAAGGCATCTTTATTTTTACTCAAGTATGAAAATTGGATACTTTTTCCACCACTGACTAAGGTCCAGTTTAAGCCTAGTCCTGGATTTAAAAGCATTCTCAATGGAGAATCTACAGGCTTATTTTATCTATAGGCTAATTCTGTGTCCAGGACACCGGTTCTAAGTCTTTATCATGGAAAGACAAACACAACAAACTATCACTCTCTTTACAGTGCAAGCAATTTGAACAAGCATTTCAAAGTCACTATAGATTAACATGTCTGTTAGGGTGATAATGTGCCAACATCTTTCAAGACTTTACTTCAGCCTACAGGCCTACCAGTACTCTCACTATTCTCTCTCTCTATCCTCTACCATGTTTCCATTATGACAGGATGATGAAAAACAACAAATCATCCTCTGGGTAGAATTTGGTCCACTAACGAAAACGTCCTACTCTGATAGGTCAACAGGTGAACAGAACCTCACCTCCGCAAGAAGATTAAACCAGCCACACCTGCACTACCTGAGCGTGCACTAAGCCCTGCAATCATACCCTTTTTACACTATCGTGCTGGCCCGAACCGTACAGTACTGACTCTTTTCACGTGGTCTTTTCCAGCATGGTGTTAAAGCAACTATGGTGGATGCATAAACCAGATAGCACAGTACATTTTGGCTCAGCTCAGTAGTATGAATGAACCAATAAAGACAGGGAACAGGTCTATCTGTACCTGCATGTCTGGAGAGGGTGTGTCCCTGTCCCTCTCCCTCTTCCTCCTGTATGTGAATAAATTCCAGATACGTCTCCATAGGAACGAGGCCACCAAACACACACTCCCTACTATCCAAATATCCTTATCCTTCAGAAAGTTCTCCATGGTAACTACTGATGGTTCTAGAACTCAGAGTCCCTACTCTTCCTTCTGCTCCTCTTCCACGTCTGAGCTCAGAGCTGGATTATTTCCATCTGCCTCTCTCTTGTCGACAGCAGCGATGGGTCTCGAGGGTGATCGGCGGCAGGTTGGGGTTGTTGACATGGGCATGACAGTGGGCGCCAGGTGTTTACGGAACAACAAGGCCTCTCTTTCTTTCTCTCTCTGACCAATCTGATCTGATCGCTCAGTCGCTCAGACACTCCTCCCACTCCTCTGTCACTCAGACACACCTCCCACTCCTCTCAGTCACTCAGACACTCCTCCCACTCCTCTCAGTCACTCCTCTCACTCCTCTCAGTTACTCAGACACTCCTCTCACTCCTCTCAGTCACTCAGACATCCCTCCTACTCCTCTCAGTCACTCAGACACGCCTCCCACTCCTCTCAGTCACTCAGACACTCCTCTCACTCTTCTCAGTCACTCAGACACTCCTCCCATTTCTCTTGGGTCACTCAGACAGTCTTCACACTCCTCTCAGTCACCCAGATGGGAACAACAGGTACATCTCTGCCCAGTCGAGCTGTCCTACACCCCCCACCCGCTCCTCGGCCCTGTTCCCTCGACCCCCGACCCCTCCACCACCCCCCAGCCAAAGAGGAGAGTACATGCTGTCTCAGAGACGACGAGAGGGGGACGTGTGTGTGTGTGTGTGTGTGTGTGTGTGTGTGTGTGTGTGTGTGTGTGTGTGTGTGTGTGTGTGTGTGTGTGTGTGTGTGTGTGTGTGTGTGTGTGTGTGTGTGTGTGTGTGTGTGTGTGTGTGTGTGTGTGTGTGTGTGTGTGAGAGAGTATGTGTCTGTGAGAGAGAGTATGTGTCTGTGCGTGTGTGTGTGCGTGAGACAGGTGGTGTTAGGTTCAGGGTGTTGGTAGGCTAGCGTTGTCTGGCTGGTGTGTCAGCAGAACACCAGAGACCATGTGGCGTCCCAAAGTGTGAAGTGCACCACATCATGGACCCTGGATGAAAGTAGTGTACTATGTAGGGAATAGGGTGCCATTTGGGATGCATTCGATGCCTGGTATCCTTTAACTTCGGCGTGAAGTATGTCTGTTGCTGTGGAGCCGCTTGCTCCTCCGCTTTATTCCCCCCCCCCCCCCCTCTCTCTCTCTCTCTCTCTCTCTCTCTCTCTCTCACTCTCAGTCACACACTCACTTGCACACTCACTCGCACACACACACACACACACACACACACACACACACACACACACACACACACACACACACACACACACACACACACACACACACACACACACACACACACACACACACACACACACACACACACACACACACACACACACACGTGTCTGCAGGTGCATAAGGTGTTTGTGTGCAAGTAACATGTGGCTCTCAATGCCAAGGATATGGGTGAATTCCTGCTAGGCCACCCTTAGGAAAATGTATGCACACATGAATGGATAAAATCAGTGGTGGAAAAGTACCCAATTGTCATACTTAAGTAAAAATACCTTAATAGAAAATGACTCAAGTAAAAGTGAAAGTCACCCACTAAAAGACTACCTGAGTAAAAGTATGAAAGTATTTGGTTTTAAATATACTTACAGTGCATTCGGAAAGTATTCAGACCCCTTGGCTTTTTCTAAATTTTGTTACGTTACAGCCTTATTCTAAAATCGATTAAATTGTTTTTTTCCCTCATCAATCCAAACAAAATATCCCATAATTACAATGCAAAAACACGTTTTTAGAAATTTTTGCCAAAAAAGTATTATGGGTGTCATAAGACTAGAGAATCTTGTTTCTCATGGTCTGAGAGTCTTTAGGTGCCTTTTGGCAAACTCCAAGTGGGCTGTCATGTGCCTTTTACTGAGGAGTGGCTTCCGTCTGGCCACTCTACCAAAAAGGCCTGATTGGTGGAGTGCTGCAGAGATGGTTGTCCTTCTGGAAGCTTCTCCCATCTCCACAGAGGAACTGGAGCTCTGTCAGAGTGACCATCGGGTTCTTGGTCACCTCCTTGACCAAGGCCTTTCTCCTTTGGGCGGCCAGCTCTAGGAAGAGTCTTGGTAGTTCCAAACTTCTTCCATTTAAGAAAGATGGAGGCCACTGTGTTCTTGGGGACCTTCAATGCTGCAGACATTTTTTAGTACCCTTCCCCACATCTGTACCTCGACACAATCCTGTCTCGGTGCTCTATGGACAACCCCTTCAACCTCATGACTTGGTTTTTGCTCTGACATGCACTGTCAACTGTGGGACCTTATATAGAAAGGTGTGTACCTTTCCAAATCATGTCCAATCAATTACATTTACTACAGGTGGACTCCAATAAAGTTGTATAAACATCTCAAGGATGATCAATGAAAACAAGATGCACCTGAGCTCAATTTCGAGTCGCATAGCAAAGGGTCTGAATACTTATGTAAATGAGGTATTTTTTAAATACAATTGTAAAAATGTCTAAAAACCTGTTTTTGCTTTGTCATTATGGGCTATTGTGTGTAGATTGATGAGTAAAAAAATATTTTATACATTTTAGAATAAGGCTGTAACGTAGCAAAATGTGGAAAAAGTCAAGGGGTCTGAATACTTTCCGAATGCACTGTAAGTATCAAAAGTAAATGCAATTGCAAAAAAATACTTACGTTTCAAAAGTAAAAGTAATATCTTTAATTTCAAATTACTTCTATTTGGCAGTCCAAATGCCACCTATGCACTCTGTGAACTATATCCCAGCAGTGGTCTCCTGGACCTTTAACAGGCAGCAGCAGGTGGGAGAGCAGAGAACAGGGCTGCGTCCCAAATAGCACCATATTACTGATATAGAACACTATTCCCTATGGGTTCTGGTCAAAATGAATGCAATAAATAGGGAACATGGTGCAATTTGGGACGAAATCAGGGGTTCGAGAGCAGGACCTGTCAGATATACATTTGAAAGGAACCTGACCTCAGTAAGGAACAGAAGAGAAGCTGCCTTGTAAACGCAACTACTGGCGTTGTCTGTTGTGTCAAAAGACAGAAAACGAGCAAGAGAGAGATGATTGCTGGAGCAAGGTGCTGTTTAGAATCACTGATCTACAAATCATTGTGCATTGTAAATACCTATATGTGAATAAGATTTGTGAATCTGTGCAGTGCCTTGATGCCCTGGAACAAGGTGAAAGAGATAGAGTGTAGATGCAGTTAGATTTAAATAGCCAGGGATCTTGAGTTACACATGCAGCCAGAGTCTGATTGGAACATTTCCTTGGGCTCTCATTGGCTGTAGCTTGGGCAACAGTGGTACATATAGAAAGGGAAAGCGGACCACATTTCATTTGATGTTCAGCCTGAAGAAGAGAATGCACTTCTGCTGTGATGCACAAACACACTCCCAATCCATCCTGGTTCACAAAATACAATCAATCATAGCAGCTATTTTTGAAGGAGGCTGTACTTGAAATTATCATAATGTGATTGTTTTTCTACTTTAGTTGTAGGCACTGACAGCAATACACCGCTGTGACAAGACCACTTCGTATTGGATATCTGACCTCTACAAGCACACACACTCATGGGAATAAAAAATAAATAATCCACACAGATACAGTATAGCAGAAATACACTCATGGCATGTTCAATAGCAGCACATTACCGTGGCTTTCTGTTTAACTATTGTGAAATATACCAACACAACACATCTTACTCAGTCCCTAGACACCACCTTGTGGCGGTTCTTATTCAAATGCTGTCTTCAGTGCTGTCATCTCAGCACAATCACGTCCACTGTAGAGTGTGAGATAGTCTCTGAATGCAGAATCACAGAGCCTTGGCCTCTTGTGTTAGAAGTGAGGTGTAACACCAGTCAGTGCAGGCCAACAGGTGTGCAGGGCTGAATAGGTCCTGCCTGGACTAAAGGATCTGCTTATTTAAGGCAACTGGTGATACAAACAGAGGGCATGTAAGCCACAGTAAGTAAAGGACCTGTGCCTTTACTATACCCACAGGCTATAACCACAGGCTATAACCACAGGCTATAACCACAGGCTATACCCAAAGGCTATACCCACAGGCTATACCCACAGGCTATACCCACAGGCTATACCCACAAGCTATACCCACAAGCTGTACCCACAGGCTATACCCACAGGCTATACCCACAGGCTATACCCACAGGCTATACCCACAGGCTATACCCACAGGCTATACCCACAGGCTATACCCACGGGCTATACCCACGGGCTATACCCACGGGCTATACCCACGGGCTATACCCACGGGCTGTACCCACGGGCTGTACCCACGGGCTGTACCCACAGGCTATAACCACAGGCTATAACCACAGGCTGTACCCACAGGCTGTACCCACAGGCTATAACCACAGGCTATACCCACAGGCTATACCCACAGGCTATACCCACAGGCTATACCCACAGGCTATACCCACAGGCTATACCCACAGGCTATACCCACAGGCTGTAACCACAGGCTGTAACCACAGGCTGTAACCACAGGCTATACCCACAGGCTATACCCACAGGCTATAACCACAGGCTATACCCACAGGCTATAACCACAGGCTATACCCACAGGCTATACCCAAAGGCTATACCCAAAGGCTATACCCAAAGGCTGTACCCACAGGCTGTACCCACAGGCTGTACCCACAGGCTGTACCCACAGGCTGTACCCACAGGCTGTACCCACAGGCTGTAACCACAGGCTGTACCCACAGGCTGTACCCACAGGCTATTACCACAGGGGGTATATCCACAGGCTATAACCACAGGCTGTACCCACAGGCTGTACCCACAGGCTGTACCCACAGGCTGTACCCACAGGCTGTACCCACAGGCTGTACCCACAGGCTATACCCACAGGCTATACCCACAGGCTATACCCACAGGCTATACCCACAGGCTGTACCCACCGGCTGTACCCACCGGCTATACCCACCGGCTATACCCACCGGCTATACCCACCGGCTATACCCACCGGCTATACCCACAGGCTGTACCCACAGGCTGTACCCACAGGCTGTACCCACAGGCTGTAACCACAGGCTGTAACCACAGGCTATACCCACAGGCTATACCCACAGGCTATACCCACAGGCTATACCCACAGGCTGTACCCACAGGCTATAACCACAGGCTATAACCACAGGCTATAACCACAGGCTGTAACCACAGGCTGTAACCACAGGCTATAACCACAGGCTATAACCACAGGCTATAACCACAGGCTATAACCACAGGCTATACCCACAGGCTATACCCACAGGCTATACCCACAGGCTATACCCACAGGCTATACCCACAGGCTATACCCACAAGCTATAACCACAGGCTATAACCACAGGCTATAACCACAGGCTATACCCACAAGCTATAACCACAGGCTATAACCACAGGCTATACCCATAGGCTATAACCACAGGCTATACCCACAGGCTATACCCACAGGCTATACCCACAGGCTATACCCACAGGCTATAACCACAGGCTATAACCACAGGCTATAACCACAGGCTGTACCCACAGGCTGTACCCACAGGCTGTACCCACAGGCTGTACCCACAGGCTATACCCACAGGCTATACCCACAGGCTATACCCACAGGCTGTACCCACAGGCTGTACCCACAGGCTATACCCACAGACTGTACCCACAGGCTGTACCCACAGGCTGTACCCACAGGCTGTACCCACAGGCTATACCCACAGGCTATACCCACAGGCTGTACCCACAGGCTGTACCCACAGGCTATATCCACAGGCTATAACCACAGGATATAAAAACAAAGCTCTGAATAGGAGAGTGAACACAGACTTAGCTTAGTGAGTCAAGTCAAGTTTATTTGTCATATGCACACAGGGCTCTAAATTTAAAAGATATAATTGATAGCACTGGTGCTCCGAATTTCAAAAAGTTAGGGGCACTACATGAAATAATACAGCCTATATTGGGCCAATATAAATTATAGGTATTTTGAAGCACATCAACTAATTGTTGTGCCCTATCAACTAATATGTAACACTGTAAATACCTGTCATTGAAATTACAAAGTAATTTGTGGAATATTAGGTTTCTACATTGTGTAAATGCACTATTTTCTGATTGAGATGCATTACATTGAACATTGTACACTCTCTTTAAAAACGTCAGGGTTGTGAGGACTACATGTAGATATGTCATTCATTCATTGCCATTATCTTTTTTTGATTTAACCTTTATTTTATCAGAGTCATAGTCATTGATCTCCTGAAGAAGAAGCTATCCCTTTCCCTTTTATTTCTGCGCCCCCAAATGTTTTAATATACTGGTAAAGTTACCACGTCGTTAGCTAGCTAGCCAATAGGGCAACGTGACTGAACAACGTGTAAAGAAAGGTCGACGCGTGAGTAGTTTTAGAATGCCCAAGGCATGGTTTATGAACATAAAATGCTGTCCCGGTCAGATCTTTTGACCTGGTTGGGCTAGAAGTAAGCCGTTTTCACTGTAGTAATTGTGCAGCCATAATGCTAACGAATCTGCATTCCTTGTTTCTCTAGGGCACTTGGAAACAACGGTACAGTGAAGCCTCATCATTACAAAAAAATATTATCTGGGAGACACAGTGCTCCCAAAATAAAACTCCTGGTTGCACAGCAAAATATTTCATTGCAAATGGTCGCAATTTAGAGCCCTGTATGCACAGGATACACAGGGTACACAGTACAATTCAATTCTTAATTAGGTTCACACTTGACAATGATGGTGTAAAGATAGGGGTAATGGTCCTACCTGTTGATGGTCTCCTTTCTTCTCCACTTGCTTGAGGATGAGGGGCAATAGCTGAGGGCAGGGGCTACCCTAAATGTGAGAGGAAGAGAGGTACAGGTGAGAGGATGAAGAGGGTATACGGTGAGGATTAGGGGTAGCCTGAAAGGTGAGATGATGAGGGGTTAAGTTAAGAGGGTTATGGTTGTTATGAATGCGGGTTGGGGGACAGATGATACATTTAGGGGGTAAGAGAATGAGGGGTAAAGGTATAGGTGAAGGTTTTGGGTGAGACTCCACTGTTCGGGGGGGTGTAGGTGAGGATCGGTGGTGATAGCCCTACCTGTTCGGTTAAAGGTGAGGATGGGGGTGATGACCCTACTTGTCGAGCGTTAAGGTATGAACGAGGGTACAGATAAGAGATAAGAGGATGGAGGGGAACAAATATGTGAGTATTTGGGGTGCTGGCCCAACCTGTTGTTGTTCTCCCTCCTGCTCCACGTGTTTGAGCTCCCAGAAGCTCCTCATGGTCTCCACCTTCTCCAGGTGTCTGAAGAACGGCAAGCGGGTCTGATGGACTTTGCCATTCTGCTTTCTGCTTACTAGGGCTGACTCACTGCTACGGCCTTCACAGCATGTGGAAGGCTTCTTGTCTGACCTACAACCACAACGTACAAACAAACAGAATTAGATCAGTTTGTAATAGAATAGAAGAATATTGTATTGCCCATGAGAGGAAATATTGAATTGCACATCTAAGAGAAGTGGCACATTTGTGTACCGATAGGACACATGGGCTGTGAGTAGCTCCGTTTGAACCGACAAAACTGGTTATATGTAGAAACCAGACAACAAAGATGAAATTAAGCCTCTAAAATCAATAGATAAACATTTCCCCAAGCAAATGAGAGAGAGCGAGTGGTCAGTCATGTACAACAGCCAACCAACAGTTGGTAAAGCGGTGCGGCGACACAAATCCAACAAGCCATGGCTTCCCCCAGAGGAAAAGACAAGGAGCAACTTGGAGACCCAACCGAGAGTAATGAACAGCTAAAGGATATCCAGGAAAACAAAGCTAAAATGATCTCAATGCTCACCTCACCAAAACTAACTGCTACAATCTGTTGTTAAAGAAGTACATTCGCTATCGTGTCTGACATGCACAAACAAGGCGTGTGCATGAACGAACAAGACAACAAAATTAGCATTTTGGAAACAAAGTTGCAAACTTTAGAAGATGAATTGGACCAGCAAGAATACAGAATGAGACAAAACAACATGGGAGTATTGTCCTTACTGGAAGATGAGGAAAAAGGAGATATTTCCAGCTACATGTTCAAACTGCTATCAGAAGAACTTGACGTGGGTATATCACCAGAGGATCTGGAACGATGCCGTAGAATCGGCATTACCCTTGCATGGTAATCTTCAAGCTGTGGAACTATCAGATCAAAGTCAACATTATGAAGACACAGGGGGGAAAGGAGATCAAAATCCAAGGCCAGTCCATTTATTTCATACAGGACCTGTCTGCTAGGTTGAGAAGAGTGGTGGTCGGTGTCATTTAAGATTAGGGAGACTTCATGATGGCTACAAAAAAAATGACATGAGATTATCAGCAGATGTGATTTTCCTGCAAGAGCTACACTTCAAAAAATGTAAAATGTAATATTTAAAGTGGAGCTGGGTTGGAGAGTCATATGCTGCCACCTACTGTAGTAACAGCAGAGGTCTAGTCATCCTGATAAATAAGAATACACCTTTTTCCCTTATATCCCAGTACAGGGACCAAGAAGGACGTTTTCTCATTTAGCAAATACACATTGATTTCATTGTATATCCCCCCAGAGACAAACTTGCTTTTATTTTAGATATAACTCAAGCTATATTAGATCAAACCCAGACAGAAACTATTATTTTAGTAGGTGACCTAAATCAAGCATTCAGCAAGTTAGACAGACATAGCAATAAAAAAGGGAAAATCAAGGAGTCTCCAAAAAGGCTGAAAATGTACATCTCTACAAATATTTTCCAGGACAGCTAGAGATTATTATTTGCAACTACAAAATAATAATCCTTTAAGGGCCTCCCGGGTGGTGCAGTGGTCTAAGGCGATGCATCGCAGTGCTAGCTGTGCCACCAGAGACTCTGGGTTTGAGCCGAGGCTCTGTCGCAGCCGGCTGTGACCGGGAGGCCCATGGGGCGGCGCACAATTGGTCCAGTGTCATCCGGGTTAGGGAGGGTTTGGCCGGTAGGGATATCCTTGTCTCATTGCGCACTAGTGACTCCTGTGGTGGGCCGGGTGCAGTGCACGCTGACCAGGTTGCTAGGTGTACGGTGTTTCCTCCGACACATTGGTGCGGCTGGCTTCTGGGTTGGATGCGCGCTGTGTTAAGAAGCAGTGCGGCTTGGTTGGGTTGGGTTGTGTTTCGGAGGACGTATGGCTCTCGACCTTTGCCTCTCCCGAGTCCGTACTGGAGTTGCAGCGATGAGACAATTGGATACCATGAAAAAGGGGGTAAAAAATAAATAAAGACTACTCCTTTTAAAAAGCTATTCAAGAATTGACTACTTTTTTATGCACTTAACAAAACTGTATACTGGTTTCTAAAATCCATGATATAGTGATATCAGATCATTCTCCTGTATAATGCTTAATTACACAAACAGAAAATACAGTTATATATTAAATACGTAAACAAAAAAATAAAGGCATTTACCATTACAAATGTAGCCATCACATAATTTGGGATGCTTTTAAGACATACATTAGGGGAATGATAATCTCATACTGTCACGACTTCGGCTCCTCTTCCTGTTCGGGCGGCGCTCGGCGGTCGTCGTCACCGGTCAACTAGCTGCCACCAATTCCCTTTTCTTTTTTCTGTTGGTTATGTCTTTATTGGTTTCACCTGTTTCTTGTTTGGGGGTTATTGCAGGGCTATTTAAGCCTTTTATGCCCGCCTGCTTTTGTGCGGGCTTGTTCTCTGTTTTGTTCGTGGATGGTTATGTTTGTGTCTTTTTCCGGACTGTTTGGTGTCCTGTTTTGGGTCGGTCTTTATTTTTCGCCTGTTGATTTTGGCATGACCAGTTCAACCGAATAAATACGGTTTTCCCCGAAACCTCTGCTCTCTGCGCCTGATTCCACACCCACCACTCCTAGCTACGTGACACATACTCTGAAAAAAGTTACATCTGAGTTAGAAATTCTAAATAAACAACCCATAAACAAATCTTTACAAGGTAATGAAGAAACAAACATTTCTGAACTTAAATAGTAATATGATCTTGTACTTTTGAAGAGTGCCAACAACTACAGCTTAAACTAAAATAAAGCATACTATGTAATAGCAAATAAACCTGGCAAACACCTCACAAAATGAATACACTCCAAACTAGTTATAATTTTAAAAGATACGGATACAAATGCTTTAATTAGAAACAACAATGCTATTTATTTTTAAAGCTTCTATGAAAATCTATAAAAACAGAATTAAATAATAGTTGGACTGATACTACAGCCTTAGACTCAATAACCCTGAAGCAACTATCATTAGATAAAAAATCATCACAAAAAATAGAAAGAAAATGTATATTAGACACTGTTAAAACAGTGGCATGGAGAAAAGCACCAGGGATGGACAGCTTTCCCATAGAATTCTATTTTATATTCTGGGACAAAGTGGCCTTTTCCATTAAAAACGTTGGAAGCACTCGACTTTCCAGCTGAAATAATACATTTAAAAAAATATTATATAAATATCCTAAAGCATAAATATACACAAATAATACTTTATCTGTTAAAAATGCTTTAGAAAGGGACACGAGGCAGGGATGTCTCCTGTTTGCACTGGCAATTGAACCGCTTGCAGAAAGATTTAGACCGGACCCAAATTTAAGAGGTATCAGTATTGGTAAACATGAATATAAACAAAACGTATTTGCCGACAATCTTCTGATATACCTGACTAATATAAAAAAAAGTCAATGCACCCCTTGTAAAAAACATTATGAATTGAATACTCTAAAATCTCAGGGTATAACATGAACATGGAAAAAACTGAAGAAAAAAATTATAACTTATAATCTACCAAAAATATGGAGGATTAGCCCCTTTTTTTCAATTTTCGCCTGAAAATGACATACCCAAATCTAACTGCCTGTAGCTCAGGCCCTGAAGCAAGGACATGCATATTCTAGTTCACGAAATTTCGACCTGAAAGCTTTTGGACATCAAAGCAATGTTGAGGGAAAAATATATTCATAAGATAGGTAAGATATACTCCTTCTGGGCATGCTATAAAGTCCAAAAGTTATGGTCAGTTAGAAAGCTGGCTGTCAGAAGTTTTACAATGTAAGTTTACTTTTAATCCATCTGCATATTCAAGACATGGCATATTGAGGTGTGGTGAGATACACAATGGGTTGGACAATTCTCTTTTTGTCACTTATACGGAAGAAGCTCTTACTTAAATAATGGAAGTCAAATGATACTCCAACATCAAGAGAATGGAAGAATCAAATGCTTTATTTACATATTGAAAAAAATCTACAGACAGAAACAACATAACACAATTTGAAGTCATGTGGGGCATTAGAAACAACAAGCATTACAAACAACATTGGGTGTGTTTAACGATGTGCGCTGAGAGTCGGGAAGCAAGGTCAGGGAGTGAGTGTATTAATAAATGAACACAACATAATACAAAATAAGAAACACGAACAACGCACAGACATGAAACTGAAACAATAATGCCTGGGGAAGGAACCAAAGGGAGTGACATAAATAGGGAAGGTGAGTCTGATGTGCGCGTAACGATGGTGACAGGTGTGCGCCATAATGAGCAGCCTGGTGACCTAGAGGCCGGAGAGGGAGCACACGTGACAGTGTGGATACAGTGGGAACATGTGGGTCTGAGCAAGTGTGACGTCATTAATGTTTGTGGAAATGTATGTAAATGTTAAATTGTCTATTTTTTGTCTATGCATGTTTTTTTATTGTAAAGAATTCTAATAATAATGTAAAATAATATATTGCAAAACAAATAATATGAATTACACATCTACAGGTCCTAATACAGTATCATTCAATCATCAGATTTCAGCTCCATTGAAGCTGTCTATATCTGAGAATGATGACAGTGCTTTGAAATACTGGTAGCTGTAAAGATCTTACTCTCAATCTCTCTCGCTAATCTCGCTAATCCGCTATTCCAATGGGACAGTTTTACAATCTAACTCTGTTGAGTGATGGTACAAAGCAGGCATCTATACTGATACCCCATGCGGCGACAGCAGGCTTAGCTTTTTACCTGCTGATCCCCAAGGACAGCTAGTGACTGCTGATATATTTATCTGCATAGTGGCAATGAAGTTCCCAAGCCTAACAATTACAGAGGTCATCGCAACAAGTGTATAATATGACATGATGACAACTCCTTTTGGGTGTTCCAAACAACAATTAGTGATCCTTAAATTATTTTTAAACAACTATATGAGTCTGTGAAATTTGACACTTCTGTATATCGCCAGATCAGCAAGTGGTCAACAGGCTCAGGTTAGTATTGTGCCGACCCAAATCACATTATACTGCTGTGGATATTATCTTTTCACACTGTCCTTTCCAGCATAGTTCTGACAACTTTGATGGATTCGTAAGTAGACCAGGGCTTGGCTCGGCTCAGCTAATTAGTGTGAAAAGGGTTTTACAGACGTCAGCAAGGGCCAGTGGTCTGCAAATTCAGGTTAGTCCCGCAGACTGCTGCCTCCCTCCCATCCCACTCCCCTCAAGGTCCTCTTTCTTCTTCCTCAGAATCAAAGGGACTATTTATCAGTGTTGTATTTCACCCTCAGTCAGCAGTGTTGAAACCACACAGCCTGCCAGGCAGAAACACACCTGTTCTTCCTCTCCATTTCTGTCCTGTGCCACGCACAGTTTATTTTACAACATTCAAATCAAATCAAATCAAATTTTATTAGTCACATACACATGGTTAGCAGATGTTAATGCGAGTGTAGCGAAATGCTTGTGCTTCTAGTTCCGACAATGCAGTAATAACCAACAAGTAATCTAACCTAACAATTCCACAACTACTACCTTATACACACACAAGTGTAAAGGGATAAAGAATATGTACATAAAGATATATGAATGAGTGGTGGTACAGAACGGCATGGCAAGATGCAGTAGATGATATAGAGTACAGTATATACATATGAGATGGGTAATGTAGGGTATGTAAACATTATATTAAGTGGCATTGTTTAAAGTGGCTAGTGGTAAATTTTTACATAATTTCCATCAATTCCCATTTTTAAAGTGGCTGGAGTTGAGTCAGTATGTTGGCAGCGGCCGCTAAATGTTAGTGGTGGCTGTTTAACAGTCTGATGGCCTTGAGAGAGAAGCTGTTTTTCAGTCTCTCGGTCCCTGCTTTGATGCACCTGTACTGACCTCGCCTTCTGGATGATAGCGGGGTGAACAGGCAGTGGCTTGGGTGGTTGTTGTCCTTGATGATCTTTATGGCCTTCCTGTGACATCGGGTGGTGTAGGTGTCCTGGAGGGCAGGTAGTTTGCCCCCGGTGGTGCGTTCTGCAGACCTCACTACCCTCTGGAGAGCCTTACGGTTGTGGGCGGAGCAGTTGCCGTACCAGGCGGTGATACAGCCCGACAGGATGCTCTCGATTGTGCATCTGTAGAAGTTTGTGAGTGCTTTTGGTGACAAGCCGAATTTCTTCAGCCTCCTGAGGTTGAAGAGGCGCTGCTGCGCCTTCTTCACAACGCTGTCTGTGTGGGTGGACCAATTCAGTTTGTCCGTGATGTGTACACCGAGGAACTTAAAACTTTCCACCTTCTCCACTACTGACCCGTCGATGTGGATAGGGGGGTGCTCCCTCTGCTGTTTCCTGAAGTCCACAATCAACTCCTTTGTTTTGTTGACGTTGAGTGTGAGGTTATTTTCCTGACACCACACTCCGAGGGCCCTCACCTCCTCCCTGTAGGCCGTCTCGTCGTTGTTGGTAATCAAGCCTACCACTGTAGTGTCATCCGCAAACTTGATGATTGAGTTGGAGGCGTGCATGGCCACGCAGTCGTGGGTGAACAGGGAGTACAGGAGAGGGCTCAGAACGCACCCTTGTGGGGCCCCAGTGTTGAGGATCAGCGGGGTGGAGATGTTGTTACCTACCCTCACCACCTGGGGGCGGCCCGTCAGGAAGTCCAGGACCCAGTTGCACAGGGCGGGGTCGATACCCAGGGTCTCGAGCTTGATGACGAGTTTGGAGGGTACTATGGTGTTAAATGCTGAGCTGTAATCGATGAACAGCATTCTCACATGGGTATTCCTCTTGTCCAGATGGGTTAGGGCAGTGTGCAGTGTGGTTGCGATTGCGTCGTCTGTGGACCTATTGGGTCGGTAAGCAAATTGGAGTGGGTCTAGGGTGTCCGGTAGGGTGGAGGTGATATGGTCCTTGACTAGTCTCTCAAAGCACTTCATGATGACGGAAGTGAGTGCTACGGGGCGGTAGTCGTTTAGCTCAGTTACCTTAGCTTTCTTGGGAACAGGAACAATGGTGGCCCTCTTGAAGCATGTGGGAACAGCAGACTGGGATAAGGATTGATTGAATATGTCCGTAAACACACCAGCCAGCTGGTCTGCGCATGCTCTGAGGACGCGGCTGGGAATGCCGTCTGGGCCTGCAGCCTTGCGAGGGTTAACACGTTTAAATGTTTTACTCACCTCGGCTGCAGTGAAGGAGAGCCCGCAGGTTTTGGTAGGGGGCTGTGTCAGTGGCACTGTATTGTCCTCAAAGCGGGCAAAAAAGTTGTTTAGCCTGTCTGGGAGCAAGACATCCTGGTCCGCGACGGGGCTGGTTTTCTTTTTGTAATCCGTGATTGACTGTAGACCCTGCCACATACCTCTTGTGTCTGAGCTGTTGAATTGCGACTCGATTTTGTCTCTGTACTGGGACTTAGCCTGTTTGATTGCCTTGCGGAGAGAATAGCTACACTGTTTGTATTCGGTCATGCTTCCGGTCACCTTGCCCTGGTTAAAAGCAGTGGTTCGCGCTTTCAGTTTCACGCGAATGCTGCCGTCAATCCACGGTTTCTGGTTTGGGAATGTTTTAATCGTTGCTGTGGGTACGACATCGTCAATGCACTTCCTAATGAACTCGCTCACCGAATCAGCATATTCGTCAATATTGTTGTTGGACGCGATGCGGAACATATTCCAATCCGCGTGATCGAAGCAGTCTTGAAGCGTGGATTCAGATTGGTCGGACCAGCGTTGAACAGACCTGAGCGCGGGAGCCTGTTTGAGTTTCTGTTTGTAGGCTGGAATCAACAAAATGGAGTCGTGGTCAGCTTTTCCGAAAGGGGGGCGGGGGAGGGCCTTATATGCGTCGCGGAAATTAGTATAACAATGGTCTAGGGTTTTTCCAGCCCTGGTAGCACAATCGATATGCTGATAGAATTTAGGGAGTTTTGTTTTTAGATTAGCCTTGTTAAAATCCCCAGCTACGATGAATGCAGCCTCAGGGTGTGTGGTTTCCAGTTTACAAAGAGTCAGATAAAGTTCGTTCAGGGCCATCGATGTGTCTGCTTGGGGGGGAATATATACGGCTGTGATTATGATTGAAGAGAATTCCCTTGGTAGATAATGCGGTCGACATTTGATTGTGAGGAGTTCTAGATCAGGTGAACAGAATGACTTGAGTTCCTGTGTGTTGTTATGATGATCACACCACGTCTCGTTAATCATAAGGCATACCCCCCCCGCCCCTCTTCTTACCAGAAAGATGTTTGTTTCTGTCGGCGCGATGCATGAAGAAACCAGCTGGCTGCACCGACTCCGTTAGCGTCTCTTGAGTTAGCCATGTTTCCGTGAAGCAGAGCACGTTGCAATCCCTGATGTCTCTCTGGAATGCTACCCGTGCTCGGATTTCATCAACCTTATTGTCAAGAGACTGGACATTGGCGAGTAGTATGCTAGGGAGTGGAGCGCGATGTGCCCGTCTCCGAAGCCTGACCACGAGACCGCCTCGTTTGCCCCTTTTACGGCGTCGCACAGGGTCGCCGGCTGGGATCAGATCCATTGTATTGGGTGGAAGGCAAAACACTGGATCCGTTTCGGGAAAGTCATATTCCTGGTAGGAACGATGATGAGTTGACGTTAATCGTATATTCAGTAGTTCCTCCCGACTGTATGTAATGAAACCTAAGATTACCTGGGGTACCGATGTAAGAAATAACACATAAAAAAACAAAATACTGCATATTTTCCAAGGAACGCGAAGCGAGGCGGCCATCTCTTTTCGGCGCCGGAAGTAAATCCAAAGCAACTTCTGTCTACATTACAGAACACAAATATTAAAACACAAACGCCTTAAGAGACTTAACCAAATCATGTTAGAAACATTGGACAATGGTTAGTGGGAACAGTTTGCCACCAAAGACGAGCACAACTCTCCCGTTGACATACATGGTGATTCAACGCAAAAGCCTCAGCTTTGAATCATTTAGGAGATGTTTAGCCCAATGGAGATAAGTCCATATCTCTTAGTATCACCTCTTTGTCTCTATAGACGGGTTGCCTGACAACATCATGAAAATAAGGTACGTGCATCGCAGAGGCAAAAGGCTTTGTGTTGTTATGATTCTGAATGATCAGATAGTTAGCAACAATAAGCTGCCGTGTGGGGAATCGTAGGTGGCTTGTTTCAGCTAGTTTATCTTGTTCCTGATACCATGACTTTTTTTAAGGTGTTTTGACTGATGTCAAGTCTATGCTAATATGGCTAAAATTCGCTAGCTAGCTAACCAACTGTAACGATGTATTTGAGAGACAACAAGTGCTCATTGTGCAAATGTATTTATGTTTTCAATAAACATTTGGAGACGAAATATAGTTTACAACCCTGTCTCTTTTGCCCCAAAGTTGTGCACCACCGTTTTTTTTGCTAAACAACCAACCTGTCTATCGTGAATATGTGGGAGTGTTACCAGAATAGGTTACTAGAATGGGTTACTAGAATAGGTCACCACAATGAGTTACTAGAATAGGTTACCAGAATGGGTTACTAGAATAGGTTACCAGAATGGGTTACTAGAATAGGTCACCACAATGAGTTACTAGAATAGGTTACCAGAATGGGTTACTAGAATAGGTTACCACAATGAGTTACTAGAATAGGTCACCACAATGAGTTACTAGAATAGGTCACCACAATGAGTTACTAGAATAGGTTACCAGAATGGGTTACTAGAATAGGTTACCACAATGAGTTACTAGAATAGGTCACCACAATGAGTTACTAGAATAGGCTACCAGAATGGGTTACTAGAATAGGTTACCAGAATGGGTTACTAGAATAGGTCACCAGAATGGGTTACTAGAATAGGTTACCAGAATGGGTTACTAGAATAGGTTATCAGAATGGCTTACTAGAATAGGTTATCAGAATGGCTTACTAGAATAGGTTACTAGAATGGGTTACCGGAATGGGTTACTAGAATAGGTCACCTGAATGGGTTACTAGAATAGGTTATCAGAATGGCTTACTAGAAAAGGTTACCAGAATGGGTTACTATAATAAGTCCCCGGAATGAGTTACTAGAATAGGTCACCAGAATTGGTTACTAGAAAAGGTTACCAGAATGGGTTACTAGAATAGGTTACCAGAATGGGTTACTAGAATAGGTGACCAGAATTGGTTACTAGAATAGGTTACCAGAATGGGTTACTAGAATAGGTTACCAGAATGAGTTACTAGAATAGGTGACCAGAATGGGTTACTAGAAAAGGTCACCAGAATGGGTTACTAGAATAGGTTACCAGAATGGGTTACTAGAATAGGTCACCAGAATGGGTTACTAGAATAGGTCACCAGAATGGGTTACTAGAATAGGTCACCAGAATGGGTTACTAGAATAGGTCACCAGAATGGGTTACTAGAATAGGTTACCAGAATGGGTTACTAGAATAGGTTACCAGAATGAGTTACTAGAAGAGGTTACCAGAATGAGTTACTAGAATAGGTCACCAGAATTGGTTACTAGAAAAGGTTATCAGAATGGGTTACTAGAATAGGTTACCAGAATAAGTTACTAGAATAGGTTACCAGAATGAGTTACTAGAATAGGTCACCAGAATTGGTTACTAGAAAAGGTCATCAGAATGAGTTACTAGAAAAGGTCATCAGAATGAGTTACTAGAATAGGTGACCAGAATTGGTTACTAGAAAAGGTTACCAGAATGGGTTTCTAGAATAGGTTACCAGAATGGGTTACTAGAATAGGTGACCAGAATGGGTTACTAGAATAGGTGACCAGAATGGGTTACTAGAATAGGTGACCAGAATGGGTTACTAAAAAAGGTGACCAGAATGGGTTACTAGAATAGGTTACCAGAATGGGTTACTAGAATAGGTTACCAGAATGGGTTACTAGAATAGGTTACCAGAATGGGTTACTAGAATAGGTTACCGGAATAGGTTACCAGAATGGGTTACTAGAATAGGTTACCAGAATGGGTTACTAGAGGAGGGTATGGAGAGGAAGTGGAATTGAGGTGTCAGAATGTTTCTGATGATTAAGAAATGGATTCCTGCGAGAAGGTGATAATGTTTGTGATTTAACTAAATGACTAGGGAGACACTGCTGGAGAGGAAACCATCAACATACCAGCAGTCAAGACAGTGACAGCTCTCACTGAAGAACAAGCTCTCATAACTTGAAGCTTCTATCCAAGTCATCTTTCTCAAGCGAGTCTCAATACCAGATTTATGCATAAACCATTTCTACTACTCCTTTTAAAGAAAACCCCAAAACACCAGGAAACTCTGCTAGCACACCACAAACAGTCAGTCCCTCCCTAGTAACTCGACTACGGACAATTCTAACACGACTAAACTCTTGACACTTGACCCGGGTTCAACCCTGACCAGTCTGTTTTTTTGGGCTGTTTTTAATAGTATATTAAAAGCAGCATTTGCATGCCTTATTGGGGCATCAGAGGGGCAGAGGGGTGGGAGGGTAAAGACTATGTACAGAGGGGTTAGGGGTTAAAGGCTATGGACAGAGGGGTTAGGGGTTAAAGGCTATAGACTTAGGGGTTAAAGGCTATGGACAGAGGGGTTAGGGGTTAAAGGCTGTGGACAACGGGTTAGGGGTTAAAGGCTATGGACAGAGGGGTTAGGGGTTAAAGGCTGTGGACAACGGGTTAGGGGTTAAAGGCTATGGACAGAGGGGTTAGGGGTTAAACGCTATGGACAGATGGGTTAGGGGTTAAATGCTGTGGACAGAGGGGTTAGGGGTTAAATGCTGTGGACAGAGGGGTTAGGGGTTAAAGGCTATGGACAGAGGGGTTAGGGGTTAAAGGCTATGGACAGAGGGGTTAGGGGTTAAAGGCTATAGACTTAGGGGTTAAAGGCTATGGACAGAGGGGTTAGGGGTTAAAGGCTGTGGACAACGGGTTAGGGGTTAAAGGCTATGGACAGAGGGGTTAGGGGTTAAAGGCTGTGGACAACGGGTTAGGGGTTAAAGGCTATGGACAGAGGGGTTAGGGGTTAAACGCTATGGACAGATGGGTTAGGGGTTAAATGCTGTGGACAGAGGGGTTAGGGGTTAAATGCTGTGGACAGAGGGGTTAGGGGTTAAAGGCTATGGACAGAGGGGTTAGGGGTTAAAGGCTATGGACCGAGGGGTTAGGGGTAAAAGGCTATGGATAGAGGGGTTAGGGGTTAAAGGCTATGGACAGAGGGGTTAGGGGTTAAAGGCTATGGACAGAGGGGTTAGGGGTAAAAGGCTATGGACAGAGGGGTTAGGGGTTAAATGCTGTGGACAGAGGGGTTAGGGGTTAAAGGCTATGGACAGAGGGGTTAGGGGTTAAAGGCTATGGACCGAGGGGTTAGGGGTAAAAGGCTATGGATAGAGGGGTTAGGGGTTAAAGGCTATGGACAGAGGGGTTAGGGGTTAAAGGCTATGGACAGAGGGGTTAGGGGTTAAAGGCTATGGACAGAGGGGTTAGGGGTAAAAGGCTATGGACAGAGGGGTTAGGGGTTAAAGGCTATGGACAGAGGGGTTAGGGGTTAAAGGCTATGGACAGAGGGGTTAGGGGTTAAAGGCTATGGACAGAGGGGTTAGGGGTTAAAGGCTATGGACAGAGGGGTTAGGGGTTAAAGGCTATGGACAGAGGGGTTAGGGGTTAAAGGCTATGGACAGAGGGGTTAGGGGTTAAAGGCTATGGACAGAGGGGTTAGGGGTTAAAGGCTATGGACAGAGGGGTTAGGGGTTAAAGGCTATGGACAGAGGGGTTAAGGGTAAAAGGCTATGGATAGAGGGGTTAGGGGTTAAAGGCTATGGACAGATGGGTTAGGGGTTAAATGCTATGGACAGAGGGGTTAGGGGTAAAAGGCTATGGACAGAGGGGTTAGGGGTAAAAGGCTATGGACAGAGGGGTTAGGGGTTAAATGCTGTGGACAGAGGGGTTAGGGGTTAAAGGCTATGGACAGAGGGGTTAGGGGTTTAAGGCTATGGACCGAGGGGTTAGGGGTTAAAGGCTATGGACCGAGGGGTTAGGGGTTAAAGCCTATGGACAGAGGGGTTAGGGGTTAAAGGCTATGGACAGAGGGGTTAGGGGTTAAAGGCTATGGATAGAGGGGTTAGGGGTTAAAGGCTATGGATAGAGGGGTTAGGGGTTAAAGGCTATGGACAGAGGGGTTAGGGGTTAAAGGCTGTAGACAGAGGGGTTAGGTGTTAAAGGCTATGGACAGAGGGGTTAGGGGTTAAATGCTGTGGACAGAGGGGTTAGGGGTTAAAGGCTGTGGACAGAGGGGTTAGGGGTTAAAGGCTGTGGACAACGGGTTAGGGGTTAAAGGCTATGGACAACGGGTTAGGGGTTAAAGGCTATGGACAGAGGGGTTAGGGGTTAAATGCTATGGACAGAGGGGTTAGGGTTAAAAGGCTATGGACAGAGAGGTTAGGGGTTAAAGGCTATGGACAGAGGGGTTAGGGGTTAAAGGCTATGGACAGACGGGTTAGGGGTTAAGGGCTATGGACAGAGGGGTTAGGGGTTAAATGCTGTGGACAGAGGGGTTAGGGGTTAAAGGCTATGGACAGAGGGGTTAGGGGTTAAATGCTGTGGATAGAGGGGTTAGGGGTTAAATGCTGTGGATAGAGGGGTTAGGGGTTAAATGCTGTGGATAGAGGGGTTAGGGGTTAAATGCTGTGGATAGAGGGGTTAGGGGTTAAATGCTGTGGATAGAGGGGTTAGGGGTTAAATGCTGTGGACAGAGGGGTTAGGGGTTTAAGGCTATGGACAGAGGGGTTAGGGGTTTAAGGCTATGGACAGAGAGGTTAGGGGTTAAAGGCTATGGACAGAGGGGTTAGGGGTTAAATGCTGTGGACAGAGGGGTTAGGGGTTAAAGGCTGTGGACAGAGGGGTTAGGGGTTAAAGGCTGTGGACAGAGGGGTTAGGGGTTTAAGGCTGTGGACAGAGGGGTTAGGGGTTTAAGGCTATGGACAGAGAGGTTAGGGGTTTAAGGCTGTGGACAGAGGGGTTAGGGGTTAAATGCTGTGGACAGAGGGGTTAGGGGTTAAAGGCTATGGACAGAGAGGTTAGGGGTTTAATGCTGTGGACAGAGGGGTTAGGGGTTAAATGCTGTGGACAGAGGGGTTAGGGGTTAAATGCTGTGGACAGAGGGGTTAGGGGTTAAAGGCTATGGACAGAGGGGTTAGGGGTTAAATGCTGTGGACAGAGAGGTTAGGGGTTTAAGGCTATGGACAGAGAGGTTAGGGGTTAAAGGAGAATTTATAGCAGCGTTTGCATGCCTTATTTACAGAGCCGACGGCTGCCCAGAACAGACATCAGAGAACATCTAGGACCTCAGTGTTCCTGGCAGGGGGTGTAGGGTCACCCGCTTTAAATGGGGTTATTTTTGGAGCATCAGAGAGACAGAGTGGTGGGAAGTCAACGGTTATGGACAGAGGGGTTAGGGGTTAAAGGTTATGGACAGAGGGGTTAGGGGTTAAAGGAAGGCAGGCAGGCTATCACCAGAAAAAGGAACATTCCATTGGTAAAAGATTGATTGTTGTACAGTAGTCTGGTAGAGTGTTGCAGAGTAGTCTGGTAGAGTGGTGTAAAGTAGTCTGGTAGAGTGGTGTACAGTAGTCTGGTTGAGTGGTGTACAGTAGTCTGGTTGAGTGGTGTACAGTAGTCTGGTTGAGTGGTGTACAGTAGTCTGGTTGAGTGGTGTACAGTAGTCTGGTTGAGTGGTGTACAGTAGTCTGGTAGAGTGGTGTACAGTAGTCTGGTAGAGTGGTGTACAGTAGTCTGGTAGAGTGGTGTACAGTAGTCTGGTAGAGTGGTGTACAGTAGTCTGGTAGAGTGGTGTACAGTAGTCTGGTAGAGTGGTGTACAGTAGTCTGGTAGAGTGGTGTACAGTAGTCTGGTAGAGTGGTGTACAGTAGTCTGGTAGAGTGGTGTACAGTAGTCTGGTAGAGTGGTGTACAGTAGTCTGGTAGAGTGGTGTACAGTAGTCTGGTAGAGTGGTGTACAGTAGTCTGGTAGAGTGGTGTACAGTAGTCTGGTAGTGGTATACAGTAGTCTGGTAGTGGTATACAGTAGTCTGGTAGTGGTATACAGTAGTCTGGTAGAGTGGTGTACAGTAGTCTGGTAGAGTGGTGTACAGTAGTCTGGTAGAGTGGGGTACAGTAGTCTGGTAGAGTGGGGTACAGTAGTCTGGTAGAGTGGGGTACAGTAGTCTGGTAGAGTGGGGTACAGTAGTCTGGTAGAGTGGGGTACAGTAGTCTGGTTGAGTGTTGTACAGTAGTCTGGTAGAGTGTTGCAGAGTAGTCTGGTAGAGTGGTGTACAGTAGTCTGGTAGAGTGGTGTACAGTTGTCTGGTAGAGTGGTGTACAGTTGTCTGGTAGAGTGGTGTACAGTTGTCTGGTAGAGTGGTGTACAGTTGTCTGGTAGAGTGGTGTACAGTTGTCTGGTAGAGTGGTGTACAGTTGTCTGGTAGAGTGGTGTACAGTTGTCTGGTAGAGTGGTGTACAGTTGTCTGGTAGAGTGGTGTACAGTTGTCTGGTAGAGTGGTGTACAGTTGTCTGGTAGAGTGGTGTACAGTAGTCTGGTAGAGTGGTGTACAGTAGTCTGGTAGAGTGGTGTACAGTAGTCTGGTTGAGTGGTGTACAGTAGTCTGGTTGAGTGGTGTACAGTAGTCTGGTTGAGTGGTGTACAGTAGTCTGGTTGAGTGGTGTACAGTAGTCTGGTTGAGTGGTGTACAGTAGTCTGGTTGAGTGGTGTAAAGTAGTCTGGTTGAGTGGTGTAAAGTAGTCTGGTAGAGTGGTGTACAGTAGTCTGGTAGAGTGGTGTACAGTAGTCTGGTAGAGTGGTGTACAGTAGTCTGGTAGATTATGGGATAGTAACAACGTGCTGAAGATAGGATTGGTGTTTAGGACAGAGTGTTGCAGAGTAGTCTGGTTGAGTGGTGTAAAGTAGTCTGGTAGAGTGGTGTACAGTTGTCTGGTAGAGTGGTGTACAGTTGTCTGGTAGAGTGGTGTACAGTTGTCTGGTAGAGTGGTGTACAGTTGTCTGGTAGAGTGGTGTACAGTTGTCTGGTAGAGTGGTGTACAGTTGTCTGGTAGAGTGGTGTACAGTAGTTTGGTAGAGTGGTGTACAGTAGTTTGGTAGAGTGGTGTACAGTAGTCTGGTTGAGTGGTGTACAGTAGTCTGGTTGAGTGGTGTACAGTAGTCTGGTTGAGTGGTGTACAGTAGTCTGGTTGAGTGGTGTACAGTAGTCTGGTTGAGTGGTGTAGAGTAGTCTGGTTGAGTGTTGTAGAGTAGTCTGGTAGAGTGGTGTAGAGTAGTCTGGTAGAGTGGTGTAGAGTAGTCTGGTAGAGTGGTGTAGAGTAGTCTGGTAGAGTGGTGTAGAGTAGTCTGGTAGAGTGGTGTAGAGTAGTCTGGTAGAGTGGTGTAGAGTAGTCTGGTAGAGTGGTGTACAGTAGTCTGGTAGAGTGTTGCAGAGTAGTCTGGTAGAGTGTTGTACAGTAGTCTGGTAGAGTGGTGTACAGTAGTCTGGTAGAGTGTTGTACAGTAGTCTGGTAGAGTGGTGTACAGTAGTCTGGTAGAGTGGTGTACAGTAGTCTGGTAGAGTGGTGTACAGTAGTCTGGTAGAGTGGTGTACAGTAGTCTGGTAGAGTGGTGTACAGTAGTCTGGTAGAGTGGTGTACAGTAGTCTGGTAGAGTGGTGTACAGTAGTCTGGTAGAGTGGTGTACAGTAGTCTGGTAGAGTGGTGTACAGTAGTCTGGTAGAGTGGTGTACAGTAGTCTGGTAGTGGTATACAGTAGTCTGGTAGTGGTATACAGTAGTCTGGTAGTGGTATACAGTAGTCTGGTAGAGTGGTGTACAGTAGTCTGGTAGAGTGGTGTACAGTAGTCTGGTAGAGTGGGGTACAGTAGTCTGGTAGAGTGGGGTACAGTAGTCTGGTAGAGTGGGGTACAGTAGTCTGGTAGAGTGGGGTACAGTAGTCTGGTTGAGTGGGGTACAGTAGTCTGGTTGAGTGTTGTACAGTAGTCTGGTAGAGTGTTGCAGAGTAGTCTGGTAGAGTGGTGTACAGTAGTCTGGTAGAGTGGTGTACAGTTGTCTGGTAGAGTGGTGTACAGTTGTCTGGTAGAGTGGTGTACAGTTGTCTGGTAGAGTGGTGTACAGTTGTCTGGTAGAGTGGTGTACAGTTGTCTGGTAGAGTGGTGTACAGTTGTCTGGTAGAGTGGTGTACAGTTGTCTGGTAGAGTGGTGTACAGTTGTCTGGTAGAGTGGTGTACAGTTGTCTGGTAGAGTGGTGTACAGTAGTCTGGTAGAGTGGTGTACAGTAGTCTGGTAGAGTGGTGTACAGTAGTCTGGTTGAGTGGTGTACAGTAGTCTGGTTGAGTGGTGTACAGTAGTCTGGTTGAGTGGTGTACAGTAGTCTGGTTGAGTGGTGTCCAGTAGTCTGGTTGAGTGGTGTACAGTAGTCTGGTTGAGTGGTGTAAAGTAGTCTGGTTGAGTGGTGTAAAGTAGTCTGGTAGAGTGGTGTAAAGTAGTCTGGTAGAGTGGTGTACAGTAGTCTGGTAGAGTGGTGTACAGTAGTCTGGTAGATTATGGGATAGTAACAACGTGCTGAAGATAGGATTGGTGTTTAGGACAGAGTGTTGCAGAGTAGTCTGGTTGAGTGGTGTAAAGTAGTCTGGTAGAGTGGTGTACAGTTGTCTGGTAGAGTGGTGTACAGTTGTCTGGTAGAGTGGTGTACAGTTGTCTGGTAGAGTGGTGTACAGTTGTCTGGTAGAGTGGTGTACAGTTGTCTGGTAGAGTGGTGTACAGTTGTCTGGTAGAGTGGTGTACAGTAGTTTGGTAGCGTGGTGTACAGTAGTTTGGTAGAGTGGTGTACAGTAGTCTGGTTGAGTGGTGTACAGTAGTCTGGTTGAGTGGTGTACAGTAGTCTGGTTGAGTGGTGTACAGTAGTCTGGTTGAGTGGTGTACAGTAGTCTGGTTGAGTGGTGTAGAGTAGTCTGGTTGAGTGTTGTAGAGTAGTCTGGTAGAGTGGTGTAGAGTAGTCTGGTAGAGTGGTGTAGAGTAGTCTGGTAGAGTGGTGTAGAGTAGTCTGGTAGAGTGGTGTAGAGTAGTCTGGTAGAGTGGTGTAGAGTAGTCTGGTAGAGTGGTGTAGAGTAGTCTGGTAGAGTGGTGTACAGTAGTCTGGTAGAGTGTTGCAGAGTAGTCTGGTAGAGTGTTGTACAGTAGTCTGGTAGAGTGGTGTACAGTAGTCTGGTAGAGTGTTGTACAGTAGTCTGGTAGAGTGGTGTACAGTAGTCTGGTAGAGTGGTGTACAGTAGTCTGGTAGATTGTGGGATAGTAACAATGTGCTGAAGATAGGATTGGTGATTAGGACAGAGTGTTGCAGAGTAGTCTGGTAGAGTGGTGTACAGTAGTCTGGTAGAGTGGTGTACAGTTGTCTTGTTGAGTGGTGTACAGTAGTCTGGTTGAGTGGTGTACAGTAGTCTGGTTGAGTGGTGTACAGTAGTCTGGTTGAGTGGTGTAAAGTAGTCTGGTAGAGTGTTGTAGAGTAGTCTGTTAGAGTGGTGTACAGTAGTCTGGTAGAGTGTTGTACAGTAGTCTGGTTGAGTGGTGTAAAGTAGTCTGGTAGAGTGTTGTAGAGTAGTCTGTTAGAGTGGTGTACAGTTGTCTGGTAGAGTGGTGTACAGTAGTCTGGTAGAGTGGTGTACAGTAGTCTGGTAGAGTGGTGTACAGTAGTCTGGTAGAGTGGTGTACAGTAGTCTGGTTGAGTGGTGTACAGTAGTCTGGTTGAGTGGTGTACAGTAGTCTGGTTGAGTGGTGTACAGTAGTCTGGTTGAGTGGTGTACAGTAGTCTGGTTGAGTGGTGTAAAGTAGTCTGGTAGAGTGGTGTAAAGTAGTCTGGTAGAGTGGTGTACAGTAGTCTGGTAGAGTGGTGTACAGTAGTCTGGTAGAGTGGTGTACAGTAGTCTGGTAGATTGTGGGATAGTAACAACGTGCTGAAGATAGGATTGGTGTTTAGGACAGAGTGTTGCAGAGTAGTCTGGTTGAGTGGTGTAAAGTAGTCTGGTAGAGTGGTGTACAGTTGTCTGGTAGAGTGGTGTACAGTTGTCTGGTAGAGTGGTGTACAGTTGTCTGGTAGAGTGGTGTACAGTTGTCTGGTAGAGTGGTGTACAGTTGTCTGGTAGAGTGGTGTACAGTAGTTTGGTAGAGTGGTGTACAGTAGTTTGGTAGAGTGGTGTACAGTAGTTTGGTAGAGTGGTGTACAGTAGTCTGGTTGAGTGGTGTACAGTAGTCTGGTTGAGTGGTGTACAGTAGTCTGGTTGAGTGGTGTACAGTAGTCTGGTTGAGTGGTGTACAGTAGTCTGGTTGAGTGTTGTAGAGTAGTCTGGTTGAGTGTTGTAGAGTAGTCTGGTAGAGTGTTGTAGAGTAGTCTGGTAGAGTGGTGTAGAGTAGTCTGGTAGAGTGGTGTAGAGTAGTCTGGTAGAGTGGTGTAGAGTAGTCTGGTAGAGTGGTGTAGAGTAGTCTGGTAGAGTGGTGTAGAGTAGTCTGGTAGAGTGGTGTACAGTAGTCTGGTAGAGTGTTACAGAGTAGTCTGGTAGAGTGTTGCAGAGTAGTCTGGTAGAGTGTTGTACAGTAGTCTGGTAGAGTGGTGTACAGTAGTCTGGTAGAGTGTTGTACAGTAGTCTGGTAGAGTGTTGTACAGTAGTCTGGTAGAGTGGTGTACAGTAGTCTGGTAGAGTGGTGTACAGTAGTCTGGTAGATTGTGGGATAGTAACAATGTGCTGAAGATAGGATTGGTGATTAGGACAGAGTGTTGCAGAGTAGTCTGGTAGAGTGGTGTACAGTAGTCTGGTAGAGTGGTGTACAGTTGTCTTGTTGAGTGGTGTACAGTTGTCTTGTTGAGTGGTGTACAGTTGTCTGGTTGAGTGGTGTACAGTAGTCTGGTTGAGTGGTGTACAGTAGTCTGGTTGAGTGGTGTAAAGTAGTCTGGTAGAGTGTTGTAGAGTAGTCTGTTAGAGTGGTGTACAGTAGTCTGGTAGAGTGTTGTACAGTAGTCTGGTAGAGTGGTGTAAAGTAGTCTGGTAGAGTGGTGTACAGTAGTCTGGTAGAGTGGTGTACAGTAGTCTGGTAGAGTGGTGTACAGTAGTCTGGTAGATTGTGGGATAGTAACAACGTGCTGAAGATAGGATTGGTGTTTAGGACAGAGTGTTGCAGAGTAGTCTGGTAGAGTGGTGTACAGTAGTCTGGTTGAGTGGTGTACAGTAGTCTGGTTGAGTGGTGTACAGTAGTCTGGTTGAGTGGTGTACAGTAGTCTGGTTGAGTGTTGCAGAGTAGTCTGGTAGAGTGTTGTACAGTAGTCTGGTAGAGTGTTGTACAGTAGTCTGGTAGAGTGGTGTACAGTAGTCTGGTAGAGTGGTGTACAGTAGTCTGGTAGAGTGGTGTACAGTAGTCTGGTAGAGTGGTGTACAGTAGTCTGGTAGAGTGGTGTACAGTAGTCTGGTAGAGTGGTGTACAGTAGTCTGGTAGAGTGGTGTACAGTAGTCTGGTAGAGTGGTGTACAGTAGTCTGGTAGAGTGGTGTACAGTAGTCTGGTAGAGTGGTGTACAGTAGTCTGGTAGAGTGGTGTACAGTAGTCTGGTAGTGTGGTGTAAAGTAGTCTGGTAGAGTGGGGTACAGTAGTCTGGTAGAGTGGTGTACAGTAGTCTGGTAGTGTGGTGTACAGTAGTCTGGTAGTGTGGTGTAAAGTAGAGTGGGGTACAGTAGTCTGGTATAGTGGTGTACAGTAGAGTGGTGTACAGTAGTCTGGTAGAGTGGTGTACAGTAGTCTGGTAGAGTGGGGTACAGTAGTCTGGTAGAGTGTTGTACAGTAGTCTGGTAGAGTGTTGTACAGTAGTCTGGTAGAGTGTTGTACAGTAGTCTGGTAGAGTGGTGTCAAATAGTCTGGTAGAGTGGTGTAAAGTAGTCTGGTAGAGTGGTGTAAAGTAGTCTGGTAGAGTGGTGTACAGTAGTCTGGTAGAGTGGTGTACAGTAGAGTGGTGTACAGTAGTCTGGTAGAGTGGTGTACAGTAGTCTGGTAGAGTGGTGTACAGTAGTCTGGTAGAGTGGTGTAAAGTAGTCTGGTAGAGTGGTGTACAGTAGTCTGGTAGAGTGGTGTACAGTAGTCTGGTAGAGTGGTGTACAGTAGAGTGGTAGAGTGGTGTAAAGTAGTCTGGTAGAGTGTTGTACAGTAGTCTGGTAGAGTGGGGTACAGTAGTCTGGTAGAGTGGTGTAAAGTAGTCTGGTAGAGTGGTGTAAAGTAGTCTGGTAGAGTGGGGTACAGTAGTCTGGTAGAGTGGGGTACAGTAGTCTGGTAGAGTGGGGTACAGTAGTCTGGTAGAGTGGGGTACAGTAGTCTGGTAAAGTGGTGTACAGTAGTCTGGTGGAGTGCTGTACAGTAGTCTGGTAGAGTGTTGTACAGTAGTCTGGTAGAGTGTTGTACAGTAGTCTGGTAGAGTGTTGTACAGTAGTCTGGTAGAGTGTTGTACAGTAGTCTGGTAGAGTGTTGCAGAGTAGTCTGGTAGAGTGTTGTACAGTAGTCTGGTAGAGTGTTGTACAGTAGTCTGGTAGAGTGGTGTACCGTAGACTGGTTGAGTGGTGTACAGTAGTCTGGTAGAGTGGTGTACAGTAGTCTGGTAGAGTGGTGTACAGTAGTCTGGTAGAGTGGTGTACAGTAGTCTGGTAGTGGTATACAGTAGTCTGGTAGAGTGGTGTAAAGTAGTCTGGTAGAGTGGTGTACAGTAGTCTGGTAGAGTGGTGTACAGTAGAGTGGTGTAAAGTAGTCTGGTAGAGTGTTGTACAGTAGTCTGGTAGAGTGGGGTACAGTAGTCTGGTAGAGTGTTGTACAGTAGTCTGGTAGAGTGGTGTAAAGTAGTCTGGTAGAGTGGTGTACAGTAGTCTGGTGGAGTGGTGTAAAGTAGTCTGGTAGAGTGCTGTACAGTAGTCTGGTAGAGTGTTGTACAGTAGTCTGGTAGAGTGTTGTACAGTAGTCTGGTAGAGTGTTGTACAGTAGTCTGGTAGAGTGTTGTACAGTAGTCTGGTAGAGTGTTGTACAGTAGTCTGGTAGAGTGTTGTACAGTAGTCTGGTAAAGTGTTGTACAGTAGTCTGGTAGAGTGTTGCAGAGTAGTCTGGTAGAGTGTTGCAGAGTAGTCTGGTAGAGTGTTGTACAGTAGTCTGGTAGAGTGGTGTACCGTAGTCTGGTAGAGTGGTGTACCGTAGTCTGGTAGAGTGGTGTACCGTAGTCTGGTAGAGTGGTGTACCGTAGTCTGGTAGAGTGGTGTACCGTAGTCTGGTAGAGTGGTGTACCGTAGTCTGGTAGAGTGGTGTACAGTAGTCTGGTAGAGTGGTGTACAGTAGTCTGGGAGTGGTATACAGTAGTCTGGTGGAGTGGTGTACAGTAGTCTGGTGGAGTGGTGTAAAGTAGTCTGGTGGAGTGGTGTAAAGTAGTCTGGTGGAGTGGTGTACAGTAGTCTGGTAGAGTGGTGTACAGTAGTCTGGTAGAGTGGTGTAAAGTAGTCTGGTAGAGTGGTGTAAAGTAGTCTGGTGGAGTGGTGTACAGTAGTCTGGTAGAGTGGTGTACAGTAGTCTGGTAGAGTGGTGTAACGTAGTCTGGTAGAGTGGTGTAAAGTAGTCTGGTAGAGTGTTGTACAGTAGTCTGGTAGAGTGCTGTACAGTAGTCTGGTAGAGTGTTGTACAGTAGTCTGGTAGAGTGTTGTACAGTAGTCTGGTAGAGTGGTGTACAATAGTCTGGTAGTGGTGTACAGTAGTCTGGTGGAGTGGGGTACAGTAGTCTGGTAGAGTGGTGTACAGTAGTCTGGTAGTGGTGTACAGTAGTCTGGTGGAGTGGGGTACAGTAGTCTGGTAGAGTGGTGTACAGTAGTCTGGTAGAGTGTTGTACAGTAGTCTGGTAGTGTGGTGTACAGTAGTCTGGTAGAGTGGGGTACTGTAGTCTGGTAGAGTGTTGTACAGTAGTCTGGTAGAGTGGTGTACAATAGTCTGGTAGAGTGGTGTACAATAGTCTGGTAGAGTGGTGTACAATAGTCTGGTAGTGTGGTAGTCTGGTAGAGTGGTGTACAGTAGTCTGGTAGATTGGTGTACAGTAGAGTGGTGTACGGTAGTGTGGTGTAAAGTAGTCTGGTAGAGTGGGGTACAGTAGTCTGGTAGAGTGGTGTACAGTAGTCTGGTAGTGTGGTGTAAAGTAGTCTGGTAGAGTGGGGTACAGCAGTCTGGTAGAGTGTTGTACAGTAGTCTGGTAGAGTGGGGTACAGTAGTCTGGTATAGTGGTGTACAGTAGAGTGGTGTACAGTAGTCTGGTAGAGTGGTGTAAAGTAGTCTGGTAGAGTGGGGTACAGCAGTCTGGTAGAGTGTTGTACAGTAGTCTGGTAGAGTGTTGTACAGTAGTCTGGTAGAGTGTTGTACAGTAGTCTGGTAGAGTGTTGTACAGTAGTCTGGTAGAGTGTTGTACAGTAGTCTGGTAGAGTGTTGTACAGTAGTCTGGTAGAGTGTTGTACAGTAGTCTGGTAGAGTGTTGTACAGTAGTCTGGTAGAGTGTTGTACAGTAGTCTGGTAGAGTGGTGTACAGTAGTCTGGTAGAGTGGTGTACAGTAGTCTGGTAGAGTGGTGTACAGTAGTCTGGTTGAGTGGTGTACAGTAGTCTGGTTGAGTGGTGTACAGTAGTCTGGTTGAGTGGTGTACAGTAGTCTGGTTGAGTGGTGTACAGTAGTCTGGTTGAGTGGTGTACAGTAGTCTGGTTGAGTGGTGTACAGTAGTCTGGTAGAGTGGTGTACAGTAGTCTGGTAGAGTGGTGTACAGTAGTCTGGTAGAGTGGTGTACAGTAGTCTGGTAGAGTGGTGTACAGTAGTCTGGTAGAGTGGTGTACAGTAGTCTGGTAGAGTGGTGTACAGTAGTCTGGTAGAGTGGTGTACAGTAGTCTGGTAGAGTGGTGTACAGTAGTCTGGTAGAGTGGTGTACAGTAGTCTGGTAGAGTGGTGTACAGTAGTCTGGTAGAGTGGTGTACAGTAGTCTGGTAGAGTGGTGTACAGTAGTCTGGTAGAGTGGTGTAGAGTAGTCTGGTTGAGTGTTGCAGAGTAGCCTGGTAGAGTGGTGTACAGTAGTCTGGTAGAGTGGTGTACAGTAGTCTGGTAGAGTGGTGTACAGTAGTCTGGTAGATTGTGGGATAGTAACAACGTGCTGAAGATAGGATTGGTGTTTAGGACAGAGTGTTGCAGAGTAGTCTGGTAGAGTGGTGTACAGTAGTCTGGTTGAGTGGTGTACAGTAGTCTGGTTGAGTGTTGCAGAGTAGTCTGGTAGAGTGTTGTACAGTAGTCTGGTAGAGTGTTGCAGAGTAGTCTGGTAGAGTGTTGTACAGTAGTCTGGTTGAGTGGTGTAAAGTAGTCTGGTAGAGTGTTGTAGAGTAGTCTGGTAGAGTGTTGTAGAGTAGTCTGGTAGAGTGGTGTAGAGTAGTCTGGTAGAGTGTTGCAGAGTAGTCTGGTAGAGTGTTGTACAGTAGTCTGGTAGAGTGTTGCAGAGTAGTCTGGTAGAGTGTTGTACAGTAGTCTGGTAGAGTGGTGTACAGTAGTCTGGCAGAGTGTTGCAGAGTAGTCTGGTAGAGTGGTGTACAGTAGTCTGGTAGAGTGGTGTACAGTAGTCTGGTGTACAGTAGTCTGGTAGATTGTGGGATAGTAACAACGTGCTGAAGATAGGATTGGTGTTTAGGACAGAGTGTTGCAGAGTAGTCTGGTTGAGTGGTGTACAGTAGTCTGGTTGAGTGGTGTACAGTAGTCTGGTTGAGTGTTGCAGAGTAGTCTGGTAGAGTGTTGTACAGTAGTCTGGTAGAGTGTTGCAGAGTAGTCTGGTAGAGTGGTGTACAGTAGTCTGGTAGAGTGGTGTACAGTAGTCTGGTAGAGTGGTGTACAGTAGTCTGGTAGAGTGGTGTACAGTAGTCTGGCAGAGTGTTGCAGAGTAGTCTGGTAGAGTGGTGTACAGTAGTCTGGTTGAGTGTTGCAGAGTAGTCTGGTAGAGTGTTGTACAGTAGTCTGGTAGAGTGTTGTACAGTAGTCTGGTAGAGTGTTGCAGAGTAGTATGGTAGAGTGGTGTACAGTAGTCTGGTTGAGAGTTGCAGAGTAGTCTGGTAGAGTGGTGTACAGTAGTCTGGTAGAGTGTTGCAGAGTAGTCTGGTAGAGTGTTGTACAGTAGTCTGGTAGAGTGTTGTACAGTAGTCTGGTAGAGTGTTGTACAGTAGTCTGGTAGAGTGGTGTACAATAGTCTGGTAGAGTGGTGTACAATAGTCTGGTAGAGTGGTGTACAGTAGTCTGGTGGAGTGGGGTACAGTAGTCTGGTAGAGTGTTGCAGAGTAGTCTGGTTGAGTGGTGTACAGTAGTCTGGTAGAGTGGTGTACAGTAGTCTGGTAGAGTGGTGTACAGTAGTCTGGTAGAGTGTTGTACAATAGTCTGGTAGTGGTGTACAGTAGTATGGTGGAGTGGGGTACAGTAGTCTGGTAGAGTGTTGTACAATAGTCTGGTAGAGTGGTGTACAGTAGTCTGGTAGAGTGGTGTACAGTAGTCTGGTAGAGTGGTGTACAGTAGTCTGGTAGAGTGGGGTACAGTAGTCTGGTAGAGTGGTGTACAGTAGTCTGGTAGTGTGGTGTAAAGTAGTCTGGTAGAGTGGGGTACAGTAGTCTGGTAGAGTGGTGTACAGTAGAGTGGTGTACAGTAGTCTGGTAGAGTGGGGTACAGTAGTCTGGTGGAGTGGGGTACAGTAGTCTGGTGGAGTGGTGTACAATAGTCTGGTGGAGTGGTGTACAGTAGTCTGGTAGAGTGTTGCAGAGTAGTCTGGTAGAGTGTTGTACAGTAGTCTGGTAGAGTGTTGTACAGTAGTCTGGTAGAGTGTTGTACAGTAGTCTGGTAGAGTGTTGTACAATAGTCTGGTAGAGTGGTGTACAGTAGTCTGGTGGAGTGGTGTACAGTAGTCTGGTGGAGTGGTGTACAGTAGTCTGGTGGAGTGGTGTACAGTAGTCTGGTGGAGTGGTGTACAGTAGTCTGGTGGAGTGGTGTACAGTAGTCTGGTGGAGTGGTGTACAGTAGTCTGGTGGAGTGGTGTACAGTAGTCTGGTAGAGTGGTGTACAGTAGTCTGGTAGAGTGGTGTACAGTAGTCTGGTAGAGTGGTGTACAGTAGTCTGGTAGAGTGGTGTACAGTAGTCTGGTAGAGTGGTGTACAGTAGTCTGGTAGAGTGGTGTACAGTAGTCTGGTAGAGTGGTGTACAGTAGTCTGGGTACGAGTGGTGTACAGTAGTCTGGTAGAGTGGGGTACAGTAGTCTGGTAGAGTGGGGTACAGTAGTCTGGTAGAGTGGGGTACAGTAGTCTGGTAGAGTGGGGTACAGTAGTCTGGTAGAGTGGGGTACAGTAGTCTGGTAGAGTGGGGTACAGTAGTCTGGTAGAGTGGGGTACAGTAGTCTGGTAGAGTGGGGTACAGTAGTCTGGTAGAGTGGGGTACAGTAGTCTGGTAGAGTGGGGTACAGTAGTCTGGTAGAGTGGGGTACAGTAGTCTGGTAGAGTGGGGTACAGTAGTCTGGTAGAGTGGGGTACAGTAGTCTGGTAGAGTGGGGTACAGTAGTCTGGTAGAGTGGTGTACAGTAGTCTGGTAGAGTGGGGTACTGTAGTCTGGTAGAGTGTTGTACAGTAGTCTGGTAGTGTGGTGTGAAGTAGTCTGGTAGAGTGGTGTACAGTAGTCTGGTAGAGTGGTGTACAGTAGTGTGGTGTAAAGTAGTCTGGTAGAGTGGGGTACAGTAGTCTGGTAGAGTGGTGTACAGTAGTCTGGTAGTGTGGTGTACAGTAGTCTGGTAGAGTGGGGTACAGTAGTCTGGTAGAGTGGTGTACAGTAGAGTGGTGTACAGTAGTCTGGTAGAGTGGTGTACAGTAGTCTGGTAGAGTGGTGTACAGTAGTCTGGTAGAGTGGTGTAAAGTAGTCTGGTAGAGTGGTGTACAGTAGTCTGGTAGAGTGGTGTACAGTAGTCTGGTAGAGTGTTGTACAATAGTCTGGTAGAGTGGTGTACAGTAGTCTGGTAGAGTGGTGTACAGTAGTCTGGTAGATTGTGGGATAGTAACAACGTGCTGAAGATAGGATTGGTGTTTAGGACAGAAAAGTGTGTGACAATGCTGTAGTTTGTGTTTCATGATGTGTGTGCGTGTGCGTGCATGCTTCATGTGTGTGCTTCAGCTATGCATCAGTTTGTGTGTGTGTTTTCCTAATCTGCCCTTTACTTATCCCTGTCTGTAACACAGATAGCAGGAGAGGTCCTCTCTGTCTTCCACTGTATAATCCCCTCTATGTAACTGATAGGAAGAGCTGCGTGTGCCTCATACCTCGTAAAGACACCATAAAGACAGAGACACAGGGTGTGTATTTCTGTACGTCCATGAGTATGTGCATTCAAGTGTGTGTCTCTATGTGTGTGTGTGAGCATGTGTGTGCGTGCATGCGTGTGTGCATGGTGCATGCGCGCCTGCGAAAGAGGGCGAGCGAGCGAGAGGGAGAGAACGAGATAGGGAGCGAGAGGGAGGGAGAGAGAAAGGGGGAGAGAGAGAGAGCCAGAGAGAGAGAGAGCCAGAGAGAGAGAAAGGGGGAGAGAGAGAGAGGGAGAAAGAGAGAGAGGGAGCGACAGACAGACAGATAGTGTGAAGGGTGATATGAAGCTCTGTGCAAAGCTTAACCTTCGTATCTGAAATGCCGAGTGTGCTACAGGAGTACAGTGATGAGAGCAAACATGTCCGTCAAAACATATCGCAATGCAAGCCCGCGGCATCAGATATCCCTTCCATCTTTTTATACTGGAAGAAGTCTTCAGGGGGTTTCAGGTGTGGATTGTGATACTCATAATAAATGGTGATTAGGATTATAATGCTAACAAGTGGAATTTAATGATCAGGAAAGTAGCATACAGTACTGCAGGTTGTTATTGCGATGTGTAGCACAAGAGTAGTTGATCTGGCCTGGAAATAGCCAAGCTTTTAATACTTAGTCTGAGTCCAAAATGGCACCCTATGGGCCCTGGTCAAAACTTCTGCACTATAGGGAATAGTCGGGGTACCATTTGGGACCATTTGGGACTTATTCTTAAATTGCATTTGGGGACCGGGGACCAGGGACTGGAATGGCTGACAGGGGGTAAGAGACTGACAGGGCGGGTTAAGACAAAGAGGAGGGAAACAGGTGTGGGATCCAGCATAGAGACACAGCATTTCCCCAGAGTGAACAGTCCATGACAAGGCTAGCTAGGACATAAAATGTCACCAGTCGTTGAGGTTGTTTAGCTTAGTTGCAGATCTGTTTGTGCTTTAGCCAATTCCTCTGTCATGTTGGTTGTCATGCCAAACATAGCCAATTCCTCTGTCATGTTGGTTGCCATGCCAAACATAGCCAATTCCTCTGTCGTGTTGGTTGTCATGCCAAACATAGCCAATTCCTCTGTCATGTTGGTTGCCATGCCAAACATAGCCAATTCCTCTGTCATGTTGGTTGCCATGCCAAACATAGCCAATTCCTCTGTCATGTTGGTTGTCATGCCAAACATAGCCAATTCCTCTGTCGTGTTGGTTGTCATGCCAAACATAGCCAATTCCTCTGTCATGTTGGTTGCCATGCCAAACATAGCCAAATCCTCTGTCATGTTGGTTGCCATGCCAAACATAGCCAATTCCTCTGTCATGTTGGTTGTCATGCCAAACATAGCAATTCCTCTGTCATGTTGGTTGCCATGCCAAACATAGCCAATTCCTCTGTCATGTTGGTTGTCATGCCAAACATAGCCAATTCCTCTGTCATGTTGGTTGTCATGCCAAACATAGCCAATTCCTCTGTCGTGTTGGTTGCCATGCCAAACATAGCCAATTCCTCTGTCATGTTGGTTGTCATGCCAAACATAGCCAATTCCTCTGTCAGGTTGGTTGCCATGCCAAACATAGCCAATTCCTCTGTCGTGTTGGTTGCCATGCCAAACATAGCCAATTCCTCTGTCATGTTGGTTGTCATGCCAAACATAGCCAATTCCTCTGTCATGTTGGTTGCCATGCCAAACATAGCCAATTCCTCTGTCGTGTTGGTTGCCATGCCAAACATAATCAATTCCTCTGTGTTGGTTGCCATGCTAAACATAATCAATTCCTCTGTTGTGTTGGTTGCCATGCCAAACATAATCAATTCCTCTGTTGTGTTGTTTGCCATGCCAAACATAATCAATTCCTCTGTTGTGTTGGTTGCCATGCTAAACGTAATCAATTTCTCTGTTGTGTTGGTTGCCATGCCAAACATAAGCAATTCCTCTGTTGTGTTGGTTGCCATGCTAAACATAATCAATTTCTCTTGTGTTGGTTGCCATGCCAAACATAAGCAATACCTCTGTTGTGTTGGTTGCCATTATTTAACTAGGCAAGTCAGTTAAGAACAAATTCTTATTTATAGCATGACTTGGGGACTTGACTGCTCCAAACAACAACTAGGGACCTTAAAATAACATTATTCTCAATCGATTGAGTCCTTGAGATGGGCAATCATACCCTCTAATCTTATTGAAAACACCTCCCACTGTCTCTCCACCCTGTAGGAAACAAACAAGACATCATGTTCTTTGTGAGGCATCAGTGGAAAAGAAACCCAACCTCCAGGATCACAATCTCACTTAGCAAATTACATAATCTAATAAATTCTATTAAATAACTTTTTTCTGTTTAGTCCACAATTTGCGTGTGAGTAGAACTGAGTCGTTCACATTCCCTGTCTCCATAAAAATCCACAATTATTCTCAATTACTTAACGTTAAAACTTCTTCGGGATAGGGGGCAGTATTCGGAAGTTTGGATGAATGAGGTGCAGAAAGTAAACTGCCTGTTACTCAGGCCCAGAAGCTAGGGTATGCATATAATTGGTAGTATTGGATAGAAAACACTAAAGTTTCCAAAACTGTTAAAATAATGAATGTGAGTATAACAGAACTAATATAGCAGGCAAAAACCCGAGGACAATCCATCCAGAATTGTTTTTTTCCCAGCTCACCACTGATTACAATGGCTGGCAATGGGAATATAAAAGGAATACCTCCCAGATTGCAGTTCCTAGGGCTTCCACTAGATGTCAACAGTCTTTAGAAAGAGTTTCAGGCTTGTTTTTTTTTAAATGAGCTAGAGTTTGTAGTTTTTGTAAGTGGCTCCCATTTTGGCTGTAGTGTTTGTAGCGCGTTCCGGTGAGGGAGCGCACTTCGTTATTTACCTCAGGTAATGAATATACTATTCTCCGTCTTAAATTTTAGCGCTTATTTACATTATAGGATACCTGAGGATTGATTAGGAACGTTGTTTGACTTGTTTGGAAGAAGTTTATTGGTAATTTACGGGATTCATTTGTATGCAATTTGAACGAGGGAAACCAGTGGATTACTGAGTCAAGCGCGCCAACTAAACTGACCTTTTTGTGATATAAAGGACTTTATCGAACAAAATGACCATTTGTGATGTAGCTGGGACCCTTTGGATTGCAAACAGAGGAAGATCTGCAAAGGTAAATTATTTATTTTATCGCTATTTCTGACTTTCGTGATGCATCTGCTTGGCTGGAAAATGTTTGGCGCGCTCCAGTGAGGGCGCGCACTTGGTTATTTATCTCCGGTAATGAATATACTATTCCCCGTCTTAAATGTTATTGTTTGTTTACATATTAGGGTACCTGAAGATTGATTAGAAACGTTGTTTGACTTGTTTGGACCAAGTTTATTGGTAACGTTTGGGATTCATTTTGTATGCATTTTGAACGAGGGGAAACCGGTGGATTATTGAATGAAGCGAGCCAACTAAACTGACTTTTTTGGGATATGAAGAAGGACTTTATCGAACAAATCGACCATTTGTGATGTAGCTGGGACCCTTTGGATTGCAAACAGAGGAAGATCTTCAAAGATAAGTGATTTACTTTACCGCTATTTCTGACTTTCGTGATGCATCTGCTTGGTTGGAAAATGTTTTTAATGCTTTTGCACGTGGGGCGCTGTCCTCAGATAATTGCATGGTATGCTTTCGCCGTAAAGCCTTTTTGAAATTTGACAAAGCGGCTGGATTAACAAGAAGTTAAGCTTTTAATCGATGTATAACACTTGTATTTTCATGAATGTTTAATATTACGAATTTTGTGTGTTTGAATTTCGCACTCTGCAATTTCACCGGATGTTGTCGAGGCCGGGCGCTAGCGGTACGCCTTTCCCAAAGCTTAAGTAGCGTGGCTCTGTCAAAGGACCCCATGGTGTGTGGATCTCTATAACTGTGTGTGTGGATGTGTGCATGTGTGCATGCGTGCATTTGTTTGTTTGTTTGTGCATGTGTGTGTTTGTGTGTGCGCATGTGTTGATCAGCAAGCACGCGAGGCTGACGTCACTAGCTACAGGGCCTTCAGAAAGTATTCACACCCCTTGACTTTTTCCACATTTTGTTGTGTTACAGCCTGAATTTAAAATTGATTAATTTAGATTTTTGGGTTACTGACCTACACACAATACCCCATAATGTCAAAGTGTAATTATGTTTTCAGAAACATGTTGAAATTAATTAAATGAATGAAACGCTGAAATGTCTTTAGTCAATAAGTATTCGACCCCTTTGTTATGGCAAGTGCAAATAAATCCAGGAGAAAATATTTCCTTAACTGTTGCCACAAAGTTGGAAGCACAGTATCATCTAGAATCTCATTGTATGCTGTACAGTTAAGATTTCCCTTCACTGGAACTAAGGGGCCGAACCATGAAACACAGCCCCAGACCACTACTCCTACTCCACCAAACATTACTTTACTATGCATTGGGGCGGATAGCTTTCTCCTGGCATCCGCCAAACCCAGATTTGTCTGTCAAACTGCCCGATTGTGAAGCGTGATTCATCACGCAGCCTCACATTATACACCTGTCAGCAATAGTGTGGCTGAAATAGCCGAATCCATTAATTTGAAGGGGTGTCCAGATACTTTTGTTTATCTAGTGTACTTTAAAATAACTCAAACCAAATCAAAACTGTGTAGAAAAGATAATGGACCTGTATTCATACTGTTTCTTGACTATGTCCAGCTCGCTAATAATCACCCAAATGAAAGCTAGACAATGAGTTTGAAACCCCTGTTCTACATGGAAACAATCTCTCAACTAAACCAGGCTCTGAGGTCATTCAGGATGAAGGAGTGAGAGAATGGGTCATGTCTGTACGTCACTGACCCAGTCCAGTTGGCATGACCATGAAAGGACATACAGATACATACTAGTGGGATACAGACAAACATAAACATAGCCAGTGACATACACATAACTTCAGGCTAGAGAGGCTGGTTGTGTGTGTGTGTGTGTGTGTGTACCCTATGGGTCATGGTCAAAAGTAGTGCACTATATAGGGAATAGGGTGCAAACTTTGACGCAGTCTCAGTCTGAGTGTTGTTGTTTTTGTAGTCAATGTTAAGTTGCATGGCAACCACCTCTCATGGTCAAGCTTTAGGAAAGCTCCTTTCTGACTGGCAGCCCAGAGAGACCTAGTTTCAAATAGTATTTGAAATCTTTCAAAAACTTTAAAGGGGTTTGCCTTAGCCTGTTTTGAGTGCCAGCTGGATGGGGGTTGCACTTTTAGGACTTTTATATTGGTTCCATTGCAACAGGCAAGCTCAATCAACCACATATAAAGTATTGCAAATGATTTCAAATAGTATTTGAAGCCAGTTTTGGCCCAGAGAGATGTGGAGCTCTGACTGAAAGCTCCAAGGCTTTTAACCGGAGATCAACACGTAGATCTCCAACTACCCTGGGACTAATTGACCACACTCTCCAAACACCAACAAGTTTGCCAGAAAGATCCCCATTGAGGTCAAGTAGACGGTGTTTGTTCCCTCTCTTTAATTACTATAGGTCCTCTAAGAGGAGATGTGTGATTGTGTGACACTCTCTCTCTAACTGACACTATGACAGAGTCCACCTAACAAATTAATGTTAAGTTAATTGTAATTAAAGAGAATATAATATGAGCCATCAACAGGATTATTTTCTCCATCCAAGCCAACAACATTCCTCCACACACACACACACACACACACACACACGTCGCTGCTTTGATCGTGTCTAAAGCCGAGTTCGCCATGGTCAAAGTATCACAGTATCATCGCCATTACTCTTACTGAAGGTCTGGACTGGGGGTGTATACGATTACAACAACCAAATCCTCCAGAACCCAACCCCAGCTCTGTAGGCTTACAGTGTGGGTGTGGGTGTGGGGGGTGTGTGGGTGTGGGGGTGTGTGTGTGTGTGACTGTGTGCAATTATTTTTATGAATATTTTATGTAGGCCATGAATCTATCCTTCTTAGCAGCCTGTCTCTCTCTCCCACCCACACACACACACACACACACACACACACACACACACACACACACACACACAAACTCTTTCCCCATCCTTCACACCGGTGACAGCCAAGCAACCTTGCAGAAGAGTGTAACTGTACCCCTCTCCTAGTCCCACCCAATGTACTTTTCCGTTCAACAGCAGAAAACAAAGCAGACAGAGTTCTTCTTTTAGTACGCACGAGATGGACCCATTTCAGCATTACCAAAAATAATCACGGTGGAAAGTCACATCTCACATCTCCCTGCTGTAAACCTCTGCATATGTATCTCTCTGTGTAGACATGTAAACTGTAGCAGCTGTACGTGTTGTTGTTGTTGTACAGTCTGCGTTGTAAGTGTTGTTATTCCACTCATTTGCTCATTCATTATTTGCAGCACAAGTAATTACATTGATAAAGTGAAAAAGTGAGGTTGAGAAGTAGCTTATACAGCATCTAGTATTATTGAATATGAAAGGTTCCATTCAATAACGATTCAATACTGTCAGGTAAATAATTCTGATTTGCATCAAATATTCATTGAATTTGTTTTGATTTTCTAAAATGTGTATATGCTAATACCCAATATAGTCTTGATATAGACAACAAGGGATAGGTGAAATAATACATTCCTTGTGATAGAGAAAAAAAAATCACCCTATGAAGTTCTGAAGTTTGTTTCCTGTCAGAGTGGCTTGCTGGCTACCTTCAGTGTACACAGTATGACAAAAAGAAGAGCCTTCATGATTTTCTGGTGGTACTCATTTTCGAGTTAAAATGTTAACAATATAATGACTTCACATGCATGCAAATAATGTTTTTATTTGCATGTTAACCTTCACTAAGGGCTATCCTGTATGCCAATAGTTTAAAAAATATCTGTGAAATGTTTCATGGGGCACCATTAAATGTATGATAGCTAAACTGTGAGTGTTCTTGTGCAGTGTTTCTTGTTAGCCATCACCTTGCATGGGATGCAACCAACACCAAAGGGAAAGAGGTGCTAACATTCACAGCATGGTTATTGTGCACGCATGAGATTGCACGGAACCTCTGTAGAATAACAGAGAGAGACCTACAGCAAAGGCTATCAAGATGTTAAAACTACTGTAATTTGCTCTGATCTAATTTCATACCAGAATGCAAATGTATCAAAAGGTCTGATTGTTTTCATTATTGTTTTGCATTATCAAAAGTCTTCTTTTTCCACTTTTTTCACAGCTGTACATTTCAAGACAATGAAATCTCCACGTCTCATTTGAGTCCATTTGTTAAAGCAAACTGGATATAGTGACACTCACCCCTGGTATTTTGGCACATTGGTAATGCCTACAGTCTTCTTCTCCTTCCCACCCATATCTCTCATCGATGTGGTCCCTTTTTTCCTCCAGCCGTCTGTTTACCTGTCCCTCTCTCCTTTCGTGAGTGGTAGTCGTGGTGATGTCTAGGTAAGAGTCACACTATAGTGTATACCTCTGTGTTCAGGTGAGCTCTGGGGGAACAGACAAGGTTATAGATGTCCACTTCTCTCCCCTCTGTGTATACAGTGAGATAGCTCAGTGTACAGGGCTGGAGTAAGAGTCACTCTGCTCTGTAGTGGGGCCCTGAAGGACATCAGTCTATAGTATGGCGGGGGTGAGGAGGAGGAGGACAAGGAGGGGTATAACTGGATGAGGGGCTAGGAGGTAGGAAGAGGAGGGGGAATATAATGGGAGGGAGAAGGAGGAGGAGAGGGGCAGGTGTTGGTATAGAGAAGGAAGGGAGGGGTACAAAGAAGGGAGGGGGCATGAAGGGCAGGTCCTGGGAGGGGGATATTGGGGTTACAGAATCAGGAGGTGGGGAAAGGGAGGGAGGGGGCATGAGGGGTAGGGGAGATATAAAGAAGGGAAGGGGTCGAAGGGATTAATGGGACTGGAGAGGCAGGAGGGGTATGAACTAGATAACAAGAGGCTCTATCTCTCTGCTCCTCCATTCACTCCTGGGACAACAGGGACAGATGGGAGTGAGGAAGTCTTCCAGGGAATGTGGCTTGTTAAAATGGAATGCCTGGAATGCTGAAGTGCCATGAGTCTCTGAATGGGGGAGAGGGGGTGGGGAGTAGGGAGAGGGGGAGGGGGAGGGGGACAGCAAGAGAGGTGTAAGGGAGATGAGGTTAACAGAGGGCTGACAACTGGAGAGTGGTTGAAATAAGGGAAAGAGATGATGGGGGTTTAAAGGCATGACCACAGGGGAGGATCAACATTTAAAAATGTATATAAGAATATAGATCCTGTGTATTCAAATAATATATTCAAATATATATATAAATATATTCAAATAGTATTCAAATAATGTATCTTTCGTCTCTCTGTTTCATAATTTTCCTTCAATTCGCAAGAGGCTGAATGTATCTCTCCTGAGAAGGCATCCGAGCGAGCGAAACAGCACCTCTCTGTATGTGTAGCCCATCTAGGCCTATCTGATGCTGTCTGGTCAAAAAGAGTATGACATTGTTGCCACCCGTAGAATTAAATGCAAGGGAAGCCAGTTGTTACGAATCCCGCCGAAGATGGGGCCTCTTCCCGTTCGGGCGGCGCTCGGCGGTCGTCGTCTCCGGCCTACTAGCTGCCACCGATCCCCTTTTCTGTTTCATTTAGTTTTGTCTGATTTGTTGCACCTGTTTTGTGTTTAGGTTTATTGTGGGCTATTTAAACCCAGTTGGCCCGCCGACTTTTGTGCGGGCTTGTTTTTCTGTTTGTGGTGTCGTATTTTCTTAGTTCCATGTGTATTTTCGTAGTTCCATGTGGATTTTGTCCTGTTTGTTTTGGACTGTACTTGACGCGCCCTTGTATGTGTGGCGTAGCCGTCTCGTTATATTCTTTTGGAATATTAAATCCACTTGCTTCTCACTACCCTGCTCTCTGCGACTGACTCCTTCATCACACGTGGTCCCGTGTGGCTCAGTTGGTAGCGCTTGCAACGCCAGGGTTGTGGGTTCATTCCCCACGGGGGGACCAGGATGAATATGTATGAACTTTCCAATTTGTAAGTCGCTCTGGATAAGAGCGTCTGCTAAATGACTTAAATGTAAATGTAAATCACCACTTTTGGAATTGTGACACCAGTGAAAAAAAATAATAATAATAGCCAATCAGCGTTGAGCTAAACTGAGTGAGCTCAACTGTGAATGGTCCTGGTGCACCCCAAAAAAAGTGTTAAGTGAAGTCAGTTTGGATTTTCACCAATTCCATCACATCGAGAGCAAAACATCAAATAACAGGAAAAAAATTATTGTTGCATCTCGTTGTGTTGTCCTCTGGAGACTAGCTAGCTAGCTAAAATTGTCCCTTCCCTAAATTAGCCATGAATGGAGGTATCAATTTGGACTTGTGGGTTTTACTTAATTCTCCATACTGGCCAATGATTAAAACAGAGTTTCTGATCCAACCATAAGTTCTTACATTGTGTCCCTGGCCTGAGAGGATAGTTCAATGTGTTCAAAGTTCAATGTGTAGCTAGATCTAGTAAGCTAATGTTAACGAGCTAATGTTAACTAAGCTAATGTTAACTAGCTAATGTTAACTTGCTGGGTCATCGTTGCCCATGAAAGGAAGTTATGCTAGTGAGCAAGCATTTTAGCCAGGTAGCCATTGACAACAAAAACTAAAAGTGTACTGTATGTCATAGACCGTTTCTGTATGTCATATACCGTTTCGTCAACATGAAAGGATGGCATTGGCATTTCTCTACAAGTAGGGTTAGTGAGTCAACCTGTTTTTTCTACTTGCACACACACACACACACACACACACACACACACACACACACACACAGAGAAATCCGAACCATGGACAGCCAAATCATATTTAGCTTACGTTGATTGGACAAAATCATTTTCGGTATCTTTTAGTTGTCACTGTATTAGACAAACATAGATGATTTTATGAAGTTGAAGTTGATATGGTGCTGGAATAGTGGAGGCAGCTCCTGTTTTCTTGCAGTAACTCTCTGTGGTTCTAAATCAATAGTTGTTTAGTAGTCTGCAAATCTCAGAAACATTAACTTGCTTGACCATGCTGTAGTAGGTCATGTAACTGTTTGTTACAAGCAATATGCTTTGTGAACTTCACCAGACAGATGTTGCTCTCCAGTTTTGTAATGAAACGAAGGTGCGGTTGAAATTATTCTGCCACTGTGTCTTCTTATTGTCTCGTCCTTGGGCCTATATATCACAGCTGCAAGGCATATGAACTAACAGGTTATAGAGCAAACGACGCAATTATCAAAACCCACACAGTGCTTCCTCCTTTAAAGTTGCGTCATACTGCGGCACACCTTGCGGGCAGCTGCAGCCTTCTGTAGCACGTTATCTATTTGTCAGCCATTTTTTCTGTTAATGCAAGTTATTGTTAGTTTGACCACCAGAGGGCATCTTTGAGAAGCGTTTGATAGTCTCCGTATTGGCATTACCAGAGAATGTAACACCTTTTTTGTAATAACATAGTATATGGGATTGATTTTAAGAAATGTGGCTTAATTAATTTGATTCATATTATGCTGTTTCTATTCAGAGAAAAATGAAAAACGAAACAATCAGGGTTTCCATTAGGATGGGAATGGAAAATATGGCGCTGTACAACGGGAGGAAGGAGTAGGCTGTTCTAGTAAATAAGAATTTGTTCCTAACTGACTTGCCTAGTTAAATAAAGGTTACTCTAAGAGCATAACATTTCTGCACCATCATTTTCTAATTATTGTCTAACCAATACCCAAATGGAGATTAAGTGAGAAAAAAAATCTAATTGATTTATCCAGACCAGTCCCAATGCTTGCCTCAGAGCTGTAAGGTTCTGTATTTATTTTCTTAGTCAACCCTGTGTTCTGTTTTGTTGTGTTCTTGAACGTAGCCCAGTTTCTTTGTGTTCTTGAACATAGCCCTGTCTTTTATTTTTGTTCATTGATTTCACCTGTGTTAGTTACTCACCTGGTCTCATCAGCTCCTTATTTAGTTCAGTTCATTATGTTTGTGCCTTTGTGAGGTATTGCTCGTTTTGAATCTACTAAGCCTTTACCTAGCTCATTTGTGAGAACCAGTTATAGCCTTCAGTCCTAGTTTTGATTCACCTGCCTGTTTACCTACCTGTGTATAACCATTGCCTGCAACCACGATTCCTGCCTTCTACGAAAGCGAAATTAACACCTGCCGCGCTTTGCGCGTCAATCTACACGTTCTCCATGAGTATTCATTACAAGAGCAGCGCGGAACGGCGCTAAATTATTTGTAGGCTTTTGCTTCTAACTTCAATATGCTCTTTAAATAAGTAAGACCTACACCATTTAACAGTATATCTAAAAATATTTTTTTCAATGATGTGATTCTCTGACAATAATTTACATTTAGAGGATTGGAGGACTCTATATTAATATTTAAGGGGCATTTTACGTTAGGATCTCTGAGAATATCTAAGGGGCTTTTATATAATTCTAAATTAATTAGTAATAATCGCTTTGTTTAAAAAGTAATGATATTTTGGAGATTTTTTGTATTTCATTTAACCTAGAGTGAGAGAGGAAAAAGGCCATTCTTGAACATGGGGTGAGACATTCTCACTAATTTGTAAATAAAGCCAGTTTGTTATTTAGAACTATTTATTTCTGGAGAAACCTAGCTTGATTATTTAGCAGACATCACTTGCTTTTATTCAGTCAACACGTATCTTAAGAATATCATGGAATATTTGAAAATGTTCGTTTTTCCATGCTTGTCTCAGAGCAGCGCCAAACGGTGTTGAAATAGACGTCCACAGCGGGAAGGCTATGTATTCTTTGTCCACATTCTCTGTCCACTCATGGTATCTCTTTTCGGTTACACATCCTAGGAATAACAGAACAGCATAACGGTCCGGGCGGCCCTTGCTGTGCCTGGTGAGCTGTTGGTCAAGTTCTGTTGTCAGAAGAGGAATGGAAATGTCAGGGTGAACCGAAAACCTGACGAACCCGCCACGTACTGTACTGTATGTTGACTCTGCCTGTTGGAGGTGGAGTTCCAGAGCTCACAGGTGTGCCTGGCATGGATTGTGACTCCATCTCGTTCCTTGCCCTTTTCAACCTGTGAGTGAGTTAATGACTATTCAAGCCATTGACTCACTGATGAATGAAGATGATGGGCGATCTGCAAATGCAGTCTGGAATCTGCTGGCATCATGGCACAACATCAACATCGCTCTAATCACAGTCAGAAGACAGTTGAAGAAACTTGAGTGGACTTATGGAAATGCTCGGTAAGATATGTTTTATATATATATATTTTAATTATGAGAACATTTCTGTAGATTCGACCCAATGATTCGTCTGACAAAGAACTTTGCGTTCTGCAGGCCCAGGCATTGATCAAAGCTGGCGAGACATTCAATAACGTCATTTTAACAGACGAATCAACCATGGCCCTTGAGCAATTGCATCAAAATTGCTACAGAACAAAAGGAAGAAGATTAACGAAGGCATAAAGATGTTGATGAAGAAATGCTGCTTTGAGTTAGAAATGTAACACTTTGGAGTAATTAAGCATCGAATACATTGCAAGTTGAGGGATTTTCACAACAGTAGCCGGGCTATAAAAAGTATTGTGTCCTGCTAATAGGAAACATTTGCATGATGGGCTACATTCTTTATTGTAACCACAATGTCATACATAATTTGTCTGCCTAGAATGCCAGCATCCCAGAGTCGCCTCTTCACTGTTGACGTTGAGACTGGTGTTTTGCGGGTACTATTTAATGAAGCTGCCAGTTGAGGACTTGTGAGGCGTCTGTTTCTCAAACTAGACACTCTAATGTACATGTCCTCTTGCTCAATTGTGCACCAGGGCCTCCTACTCTTTCTATTCTGGTTAGGGCCAGTTTGCGCTGTTCTGTGAAGGGAATAGTACACAGCGTTGTACCGGATCTTCAGTTCCTTGGCAATTTCTCACATGGAATAGCCTTCATTTCTCAGAACAAGAATAGATTGACGAGTTTCAGAAGAAAATGCTTTGTTTCAGCCCGTTTTGAGCCTGTAATCGAACCCACAAATGCTGACGCTCCAGATGCTCAACTAGTCTAAAGAAGGCCAGCTTTATTGCTTCTTAAACAACCGTTTTCAGCTGTGACATAATTGCAAAAGGGTTTTCTAATGATGAATTAGCCTTTTAAAATTATAAACTTGGATTAGCTAACACAACGTGCCATTAGAACACAGGAATATTGGTTGCTGATAATGGGCCTCTGTACACATATGTAGATATTCCATAAAAAATCAGCCGTTTCCAGCTACAATAGTCATTTACAACATTAACTATGTCTACACTGTATTTCTGATCAATTTGATGTTATTTTAATGGACAAAAAAATTGCTTTTCTTTCAAAAACTAGAACATTTCTAAGTGACCACCAAACGTTTTAACTGTAGTGTATGTAGTATGGCTTTTTATTCTGGCTTGGCTTTCCCATTGATTTTACCCATGCATTGCTTCTCTATAGGTCATGGTTTATGTGTAATGGGTGCAGGATAGTTGGCCATAAGGATACCCATAAGGTTTACCCATAAGGTTAATGGTTGCTCATAAAGCTATGAGTGGGAAGGCCCCCTCCACCTGGCCTCAGTATATTTAGTACTTTTATGGTCCAGCTGGACAACCTCTAACCCCAAGGGTCACTGGCACTCACTGCTCTAAACCCCCATGTCTATTAATCTATATATTCTCCCTTTACCTCTATCTCCTCATTCTCTCTAGCTCTCATTCTCACACATGCACACACCTGTCTCTCTTTCTAAATATCTCTACTCTCTCTCTCTCTCTCTCTTTCGCTCGCACACCTCTTTCTCTGTCTCTTTCTCTCTGCGCCCCCTCCCTCTTCATGTCCTCTATCACTCTCTCTCTCTATCTCTCGCTGTTTTCGTAACACTAGCCTTTATTAACTCTGTCTCTCTCTGACATACAGATCTGTTCCAACCCAACAGTGTTTAGCAGTGCTGTTCTCCAGGCCCCTGTGTTTGGCATTGAGATAAATGTTTGCCTTTGTGGTCGGACTAAAGATAGCCCAACGTTAATTAGTGTCCGTTATAGTGGCATCCTGTAGTATTACTGGTCATGAGGCTCTGTGTATGGTAGTCCTGTAAGATGTCATGCTTATCATATGCTACACTGCTTGGATTTGTCCTGAATGATACACCTACAGTATGATATGCATGACAAGTCCTATGTTTCTACTGAATGCGATATCTTGTATTTTTATGTCTTCTAAATTCTTTAGAAGTTTAGTCTTCAAGGGCTACAACGTCAGATGGGTTTAATTTCTCTACAGCACTTTAAATGATACAGGTCATTAGAGAACACTCATTGGAGAGTCTTATAACCTTGTTGCCCAGTTCTGAGAGAGCAATGCTATTCGTTTTTTTAAAGGCATGGAGCAGTCCCACTCCTTGTATTTTCTGTTTATTGGATAGGATAGATAGAGAGGAAAGATAGAGGGGAGTTGTGCTGAAATATTAGGGTGCCAGAATCAAACCCACGCTGCAGCAGTGTGTGTGTCAGAGACAGCAGCTTAGACCGCTGAACAACCCTAGGCCACAGCAATTCAGTTTATAAGTCAAGACAAGAAGCACCAGCAGCAGGCGCCACTGAGCCCCTCAAGGGGCAGGTCTGGCTGGGGCTGTGGAGCCTACAGTTAGTTCAAGCAATTTATAGATCTCCATATTAACTGTATGGTATTCTGGATGCATGTGGAACCTGAGATGGCGTGTTAACTGTCTGCATTGCTGCACTATATAAATCACTGAATTTGTGTGTGTGGGGGGGGGCATGGGTGTGTGTTTGTCTGTGTGTTGACAGATGAAAAACAGTATAACCTGACACAGTTTGCTAGTGGTTGTACTTAATCTTGCCTGGAATCTCCATCAGAAGCAGTAGGACAGATTCATGTGGGATCTATCAGAAGGTCACAGCTCTGTGTGTGTTTTTATTTTGTATTTTATTTAACCTTTATTTAACTAGGCAAGTCAGTTAAGAACAAATTCTTATTTACAATGACGGCATACAACGGCCAAACCCTAACCTGGACGACGCTGGGCTAATTGTGCGCTGCCCTATGGGACTCCCAATCACGACCGGTTGTGATACAGCCTGGAATCGAACCAGGGTCTGTAGTGACGCCTCTAGCACTAAGATGCAGTGTGTGTGTGTTGGATACGCTGAGTCTGAGCATGAAAGCTGTCTGACCATGTTTTGTGCATGCATGCATGGACTAGGGTTTATATCTTCCACAAATACTAAAATGCAGGGATTTGATATAATTTGTGGTGTGAAATAAGATGTGTATTTTAATTTTTTTTACCCCAATTTCATGGTATCCAATTGTTAGTAGTTACTGTCTTGTCTCATCGCTACAACTCCCAAACGGGCTCGGGAGAGACGAAGGTTGAGAGCCATGCGTCCTCCGAAACACAACCCAACCAAGCCGCACTGCTTCTTAACACAGCCGCACATCCAACCCAGAAGCCAGCCGCACCAATGTGTCGGAGGAAACACTGTACACCTAGCGACCTGGTCAGCGCGCATTGCGCCCGGCCCGCCACCGGAGTCGCTAGTGCGCAATGAGACAAGGATATCACTACCGGCCAAACCCTCCCTAACCCGGACGACGCTGGGCCAATTGTGCGTCGCCCCATGGACCTCCCGGTCGCGGCCAGCTGCGCCAGAGCCTGGGCTCGAACCCAGAGTCTCTGGAGGCACAGCTAGCACTGCAATGCAGTGCCTTAGACCACTGCGCCATCTGGGAAATAAGACGTGTTTTGATACCGCATGTCTGTGGTTAAAGATGCACTCCACGATCATAAGAACAACAAATTCGTAACATATAGTACAAATTGGATTTGTAACATATCATACGAAATGGATGTAGTACACAATTTGAAGACGTAGTACACAAAAAACAGGGACCGCTTTTGGCTGGTGAGCACCAGAACCAAAACTACTGGCTGAAATTATACAGAAGTTTGATAGGGCATCTTTAAAGACGTCCTCCTGTGATTTTTTTAACTTTTCCTGTTGAAGTGATATCCCAGGGCGGCAGGTAGCTTAGCGGTTAAGTGCGTTCGGCCAGTAACCGAAAGGTTGCTGGTTTGAATCCTCAAGCTGGAAAGGTGGGAAATCTGCTGTTCTGGCCTTGAGCAGTGCAGTTCACCCCCATAACTGCTCCCTGGGTGCTGATGATGTCGATTAAAGCAGACCTCCGTTAAATACGGAAGACACATTTCAGTTGAATGCATTCAGTTGTGCAACTAGGTATCCCCTTTCTCTAAATATAGTAAATTACACACATTAAAGCGTAGAAAAATATTGCAAACTTCAAGGAGTAGGGCATTCAGTGAGTTGGTTTGATGGGAAGTCATGATGTCATCGGCCTCCCCCTTGCTTGAGGAACATTAGAGGAGCAATAGAGAACAAAAGAGGAAAGGCCCACCCCCACTGTCATGACATACCTGGACCACCTATTGAGATGTGCCTTTGTTAAGTCAGGTGTTAAATGAGGTGAAAAGGAGACTGGCGTGCCACTTTAAGTGAGGTGTTGATATGCCACAGCTATTTGATGCTGATGGTTGAGATCGCCACTCTTGGTTAGGAAAGGCCTACTAGTCTGCACTGACATCATCAGATATGAACTTCAAATTTAGCCTGTGTGATTCTGTGGTAAGAGTGTGTATCGTTTCCACTGAATCCGTTGACTGACGTTAGACTAAACGTTTTGATGCATGGGCACAGAAATCTGAGTGACACTCCACGGCAGTGGCGCACTAGGTGACAGAAATACACGGTGGTCACTACAGGATGAGGTCTCGGGCACCACAGGCACCTGTCTCTGGCTACGTCCCAAATGGCACCCTATTCTCTATATAGTGCACTACTTTTGACCAGGGCCCGATGGCACCCTATTTCCTTTATAACTGGTGAAAAGTAGTGCATTGCATAGGGAAGAGGGTGCAATTTGGGACACAACTCACTCCTGTCACTAGAGAGATTTCAACAGTTGTATCAAACACGCAGCACCTGATTCAGTTTCTTGTAAAGAGGACATTCACTTCTACAGACCATTTAAAGGGAGATTAATTCCATAAACATTCGGTGAGCTGTAGTGCCCAGTGACCCACCCTGAACTATTCACCTCAAGCACTATTCAGTAACACACAAATAAGCGCGTACGCAGACACAAACACACACACACACACACACACACTTGGTGCAGATAACTTAAACCAGAGAGGTTAAGACTGAGGCTCTAATAACCTACCTGTGGTCTTATATAGATGGGCTAGCCTGTCGTTACAGACTAATGTTCAGAACAGGTAAGCTGTCCTAGAGCTCTAATAACCTTCCTGTGGTATAATATAGACGGCTAGCCTGTCCTTACAGACTGATGTTCAGAACAGGTAAGCTGTCCTAGAGCTCTAATAACCTTCCTGTGGTATAATATAGACGGCTAGCCTGTCCTTACAGACTGATGTTCAGAACAGGTAAGCTGTCCTAGAGCTCTAATAACCTTCCTGTGGTATAATATAGACGGCTAGCCTGTCCTTACAGACTGATGTTCAGAACAGGTAAGCTGTCCTGGAGTTTGGCTTTATCTTAACTCTTTCACTGTTATTCTGGAACAAACTGATCATCATGTACTTGTTTATTCTCTTTCAAGGAAACGTTTTGTTGGTTGTTTGAAGTAGTAGGTGTGTTTTCTTCCACTACCTAGCCTACTACCGGATTTAGTCTGTTATTCCCTCACTGTGTGCGTCTCAAATGGCACCCTCTTCCCTACATAGTGCACTACTTTGACCAGAGTCCTATGGTCCCTGGTCATAAGTAATACCCTATGTACAGAAGAGGGTGCCATTTGAGACGCACCTGTGTCTCGTGGTGTCACAGCATTGTGTCAACTCTACAGCAGCCTAATTGCCAGGCTTTAGGGGATAGAGTCATCTGTAGGCCTTTATTTGTTTAGTCATTTGTGATGGGAGCTTATAAGTGTGTTTGTGAGACACAGATCAGGGTGTCCCTAAACGTCCCCTGTTAGAGGACGTTGGGAGTTAAATAACTAAAACAAGGAAGAATCCCAGGTGCTGTCCACATGACCTTATGATAGGCCTGAATTGTATGCATCTCAGCAGGGTCATGCATAAGCCATAATAACAATGAGGACTGTTTCAAAACGTCAGACACTCTTTGAGAATGGACATGGGATCGTGTTTATATCCTGATGAATCTTCAGTAGTTTCCTCACCACCATACTAGACTGATCCCAGATCTGTCTGTCATGTCATCTCCTTGTCACTCATTGTCATTCGTTCAGACATCACAAACAGGTCTGGAATCAGGCTATCAACATACACCTATCCGAAGTTGATTTTATCCCCCATTGTGAGTATTGTTCCTCCCAATATAACATCCCCAAAATTCATTCAAAGTTTTTAACTTTTGACTGCCATTTTTGCAGTGGTAGTGTAGCTGCTGTTCTTTTCAAAGGACCCTGCACGAGCTATGTGATGTCTGTAGCACTTATCTTGCTTTTACTCACAGGGTAGTTTGCCAACTTTACTCAAGTCTTCCAAATGTCTGAGTTTGACAGGTGTTGCTCGCGGTTTGAGCAAGCACACAATAACTGATTCGATAAATTGCACGAAGTGCTGCGCAAAGACTATATGTATAGGACCTACATGTATCGACTTTGCGAATTAATTGAAAATCGCAAAATGTATCTTAAAAAAGATTTCGCCTCTGGAATAACGGACATTCAACGTTCTCTAGTAATACTAGTCCCGTGCAAATAGCGATATAGCCTTAATTATAACTCCTGCAGAATTAATAATTTATTTCAGTAAAATTAAACACCAAATGTAGGCAAAATTTGGACTTGGGAACAGGAGTGGAGAAATATGTTTTCTTTATTTCTGCATCTTGAGAGAATGAAATGCTCAGTTAGATACCATCTGTAAAGGTGCTGTCTTCATCATAGAAGTATAATAAAAGCTGATCGTATTTCAAACACATAAAATATGCATCGAAGCCGAACTGAAATATTATCAGAAACACATTGGGTCGTTTTCACTGCTTTATTTTTCCTTACAACCTGTCAAGCGTCATTTGGACATTTTGCACAGAAACTCTTTCCCGTTTTTTTTTTTGTTGCTTTATTGCATTTTCTCCCCAGTTCCTAAACATCTTTACTCCACGAAAGATGACAGAGAGAACTTGACTGTCAATTAGATTGAATTATTCATTCTATCGATCTATTACATTATTCTGTTGAGCAAGGGTTTATTTAGCCTTCTAGGGCAACATATAACAACAAAAGAGAAGCTACGTGTATCTAATTCTAGACAAGATGAGTAACAAATAACCTACCAAAATGTTGGAAATTATAAGCAGAAACATATCTAAATCAGGCAACAACTAAAAATCCTGAACCCCCTGTCAAAAAATAGTTCTGCAGTCTGTGGCCTATAGCGCATTTTATTTGCTGGTTATGGTTGGGTGCGGGCGTCATATTTTCACTTTATCACGTGTAGTCGGCCGGTTGCAGATGGGTTATTAGCAATTGCGGGCAGGGTGCGGGTGAACAAACAGTTGATCCGCGAACCAGTAATGTGGATATGCTGTGCTTTAGTCCGAGGGTTTTGTTAATGTACGCAGTCTGCACAAATTCTAAGAGGAACGCACCTCCTGCCCCCCTAACGATAAAGGGTAAGGGGATCATGTACAATATTCTGACCATCGTCTTTGAAAGGTATAATGGACGAACCAGGCCATCTTGACCCAGAAGACTGACAGAGGCTCATTCATGCATCATGTCCAACAAGGTGTACCAATACATATCACACTCTTGTACAGGACTCCCTCTAGTGGACATGTCCGTGGATACACATCTTGAAATGACACTGTAGGGGGTTGTCGTCACAAATATCAAGGAAAGAGGTACATTTTCAAGTTAAACACATCTGTCTCTCTATACTGTGTGTGGTATGTGTTTAATAGTCAGAGTAAGAATGTGGAACATATCAGAAATGACAGGTTTGGAACATCTTCATTCCAGCTTGATCATTCCGCACGCTAGCAAACCACAACTGACATGTTCATGGGTTATGATTGATTTTGTTTGGCCTCCTCTGGCCTGGCCTCCCTTGTCTCTCACTCGTCTCGCTCTCTCTCTACCTCCCTCTCTCCCCTCCCCTTCTCTCTCTCTCTCTCTCTACCTCCCTCCTAACTCTCCCCTCCTCTCTCCCTCCTCTCCCCCTTATCTACTGCGTGTCTGTGTTGAGTCCTAATTCCTGAAGAGGGCTGACAGTCTAAAACCTTTGGGTCTACAGTGAGACTATTGGAGAGCTCCGGTACTGTGGGAGAGCAAGAGTGACCTCAGCTGAGAGAGAGAGGGGAGGAAAGGGAGGGTGGGGCGAGGCATTGATAGAGAGAATCAGCCATCTTTGTTCTCCATTGGTTGCCATAGGTTACCTCCTTAGGAGTGACTGATAAGAAAGAAAAGGGTGGAGACCGAAACAGGACAGAGACAGAAACTCACATGCCGCCTATGTGTGGGTGTACAAGGAGGCAGGAATGTACTTGAGGGGACAAAAGTCACCTGGCTGCACAGTAATGGTGGGTTCTTTCAAGGTGTGGCTGGCAATGGCGTCTGTCTATTCTGACTGCTATGAAGTTGTGTATGTGTTAATCATTAAAAAGTCAAGACCCACACTACAAAACGTAGAAGCTCACCATTTCACATATGCTGATGATGAGGTGGTCCTGGAGATAATGAATATAAGGTTGAACATTTTGGAATGTCCCTTTAAAAACTCAACCTGGGTGTCAAGTGTTCCCTGGGCCATATTCAGGAAAGAGGCTCCTGTTTGGATAATCTGTATCAGAGACTGAAGAGGAAATGACGCATGTCACTCGCTCCTTATTTCTGGTTCAATTAACTAAGCAGACCAGACCCTGATGCTAATCCAAGACAGGTCATCCGTGATACAAGTCAGTATTTGACGTTCATCCACGTCTCAGAATGTCGAGAGATGACATGGAAACCGGCCACTGGGGCGACAGTGAGCGCTGTTACCTTCAAGTAGGCTTTGGCTTTGTTAAGGTATTGTGGGCAGGGATGGCTTTTGGGTGTAAGCATCTGCCTCTGGTTACAAAGGTTGCATGTTCTAATCCAGGGATATAATTTTTTTTAGATTACCTCAACCATTCAGAGTTAATGCCTAATCTTAAGAATTTGGAGTTAATACCTAAACTTAACCTTGGAAGGATAAAGAGAAGTAACCTAACACTTAGGAATTTGACGTTTGGAACACCTTCGAAATTTGACGTTTGAGAAACATGGATGAAAGTCTAAATCTGACGTGAGACTGTGAGAGCTTGTTGGCTAATGCATTAGTGCCAATGATTTATGTATAAACTGGATGACAGACAAGGGGCGCTGTGTTAAGTATCTGAATCATGTTCTATGCATGTGTTATTTTACACACACATTCACGTTTCTCTTTTTACTCACCTTCTTCTGAACCCTCAACCAATTTGATTGATATGATGATGTAGCCTATGTCTCTGCCTCATATTTCTGAACAGCTGCGATTTCAACGAACGTTCCAAAAATGTATATGAAGGCTCCAACCTTCTCGGTTTGTTGTAATGGATATTGCCGTAACACAAGCAAGACTCAGTCTACACATTGCATTGCGGCAAAACAATTAGGGTTCTGTGTGATGTAATCTTTATAGTTATGCTGCCATAAAGCCAGCAGGCTGCCCCCTGTTTAGCCAATGTTTGCAATGATGATGAAAAAATAACCTTAAATCAATATTGACTGCCTGTCTGTGTTTTGCTTGTTTGATATGCTGTGTATGCTACATATGTATGATGTGTAGGCTACCGTACACTACATGACCAAAAGTATGTGGACACCTGCTAGTCGAACATCTCATTCCAAAACCATGGGTATTAATATGGAGTTGGCTCCCCCTTTGCTGCTATTAAAGCCTCCACTCTTCTGGGAAGGCTTTCCACTAGATGCAGGCCAGTCAAGTTCTTTGACACTGATCTCGACAAACCATTTCTGTATGGACCTTGCTTTGTGCACAGGGGCGTTGTCATGCTGAAACAGGAAAGGGCCTTCCCCAAACTGCCACAAAGATGGAAGCACAGAATCGTCTAAATGTCATGATTCCTCCTCCACCATTATTCCTCCTCCACCAAACCTTACAGTTTGCACTATGCATTCGGGCAGGTAGCGTTCTCCTGGCAAACCCATGTTCGTCTGTCTGACTGCTAGATGGAGAAGCGTGATTCATCACTCCAGAGAACGCAATTCCACTGCTCCGGAGTCCAATGACGACGAGATTTACACCAATCCCAGCCGATGTTTGGCATTGCGCATGGTGATCTTAGACTTGTGTGCCGCTGCTCGGCCATGGAAACCCATTTAAGGAAGCTTCCGCCTAACAGTTGTTGTGCTGACGCTGCTTCCAGATCCAGTTTGGAACTCAGTAGTGAGTGATGCAACCGAGGACAGATTATTTTTACGCACTACCGCTCATTATTCTGAGTGGTGATGGCCTACATTTTGGACACTTATTGCATGCTTTTTTGGGGGGGTTCTATACTATGCCCTATGTACAATTATAGAAATGACACAATTCTATAACATTAACGTCCTTGAAAAGTACAATGAAGTGCTTGAATAAGTCCCTGAAATTCCTTGAATTTGACATGCCAATGTCTTTATGAACCTGCTTAAAGATGTCGGGCCAATTTGCATATATTCACTTTTATTCCTCTAAGTACATCTAGAAATGTATGAAAATCCTTTTCATTTTTGTTTCAAACCATTATGAAATGTTGATTCCATGTCACACTTTGGCCCCATTATTTATAGATAGATCTATATACATCATTGATTGGTGCCAATGGCAGAGCTACCCGGACCGGAACCTATCCATTTTACGGTCTGAGTGGGACATCTGATTCCACAAATAGCATGCAGTGAACCGTAACCTTTTATGCCTGCGCGTGCTCAAGACAAGGGGTAGGCGTTGGAGAGATTGCACAGGGAGAAATGTTTGGAGAACGGGAGCGATTGGAGAAAAGGAAATAAGGAAGAAAGTGGAGCATATTATTAATAAACATGGAGTGGGGGATTACACAGGTCTTCTAAAAGATCAGGTGAACGAGAAGATAATGGACAAGACAAAAAGGAGAACAGCAGAAATGGTTGAAGAAACATGGAACGAAGGGTTTCACAGAACTTTTGGAAGAACTTGAAGAAATGGAGAGGGACGAGAGTGAAGATGAATTAGATGTGGCGGCAGGTGCTGTGTAGGAGTGTGGAAAGGAAGGTTGGCGTCAACTGCAAAGAGGGATACGTGTTCCAGTAGCTCAGACTTGGAACCTGGCGAGAGTGAGGATGAAGTTCCTGCAGTGAGGACCACCTCGGACCGAGGATGTAAAGGATGATTCTAGGCCAGTTTTTATTTATTTATTTTATTTAACCTCTTAACTAGGCAAGTCAGTTTTCCTTTTCTCCAATTATATTGTACCGTTTCACGAAGAATTTAATGTAGGTAGGCCATGAATGGCCTCACACTCCAGTACAGTAGGTGGCGGTGTATGCACCTTAAATTAGACGCGATCCGCCAACAAAATCCCGAAGAAGAAGAAGAAAAGTGTGACATCTTCATTTATCCATCATCTTTGGCCTATATCTCTGTAAAGTTGATATTCCAGAGGAACACACGTCCAGCAGGTAGTAAGTAGTAGCCTGGTGAGAAATACATGTCATTTATCAATAGGCGAACTGACTTCCGTAAAATTAGCATGTAATTCAGGACAAGCCTGTCCAGTCCCCACCTCGAGAACCAATGGGGGCAGTGGGCTGAAGGCCAAGTCCCCACCCGGTTTTATTGCACAAGTAGAGCAGTGAGTATGATATATAAAAGACGCGCTAAATGATTTGGGATAATGCGGCATATTTACAACGCTTTTTTGTAGTTATCTCAGGAGGAAGGCGTAGTTGCGGTCTTTACTTCTGTTTTGTTTATCTTTCACTGGAACTGCGCATTTTCGATCTTTTCACACAGAGAGAAGCAGAATGGTTGGTGTATATACTTTTTTCTAATCCAAAAAACAACACAAATTGTGTGATTTGACTGCTTAAGTTTTGCTTTCAGCTGTTGAATATCTTTTTAGTTACATTATCCTCTGCTTCCTGGTTGCTCCCGACTAGAATAATGTAGGCTATTTATGGATATTTTGCCTTTTCTATAGCAATTGATATGCGATCACAGAGTGCCGAATTAAAATGTATGATTACATTCTACCATCGCCACTTCACTATTGCCAATGTCATTGAGTAGGATATACAGTGCAAACTAAAGAGAATATGATTAGGAGCAAAACTTTTGACAGACCCCTCAAGATTTTGGTTTACTAGTAAAAGTAAAGATATCTTAATAGAAAATGACTCAAGTAAAAGTAACCCAGTAAAATACTATTGAGTAAAAGTCTAAAAGTATTTGGTTTAAAATATACCTAAGTATCAAAAGTAGAAGTAAAAATACTTTTTTATTCCTTATATTAAGCAAACCAAACGGCACCATTTACTTGTTTTTTATTTACTCCAACATTCAGACATCATTTACAAACCAATCATGTGTTAAGTGTGTCCGCCAGAACAGAGGCAGTAGGGATGACCAGGGATGTTTGGTTGATAAGTGTGTGAATTAGATTATTTTCCTGTCCTGCTAAGCATTCAAAATGTAATGAGTACTTTTGGGTGCCAGGGAAAATGTATGGAGTAAAAAGTAGGAATGTAAAAAATATAAATAGTGAAGTACAGATACTTCTTATGTAGTTTGTTGGGGTATTTTTACCTAAGTACTTTACACCACTGCATATGTCAAACATTGCTTTCATCCGTTCTCCAGACAGACCAGTCATCAGCCATGGCGTCTCTCAGCAGCTCTAACACAGCCTTTGCCTTGGAGCTGTACCGCACTCTGGGTCAGACCAACACAGGGAATATCTTCATCTCCCCATTCAGTATCAGCTCAGCTCTGGCCATGGTCTACCTGGGGGCTAAAAGAGACACAGCCTCTCAGATGGCAAAGGTAATACACAGAGAAAAACACACTTGCATAGAGAGAGCGATATATACACACACACACACACACCCTTATAGTAGGTAACATGAAGCTTTGTACTTGTCTCCAGACATCTGATAACGTGACAGGGTGTGTGTCTATATGTAGAAGACAAACTGATTAGAGCTGCTCAGCTTGTACTTTAGACTGTAGCACAGCAGTATATACCTCTGGGAACACACAGCAACCTAGTAACCACGGAGAGGGCTATAAACCCACAGGTTACTCCCCTCTGCGCCCCAAATCGCACCCTATTCCGTATGTAGTGCACTACTTTTGACCATAGGGCTCTGGGCCCGGTTTCCCAAAAGCATCTTAAGGCTAAGTTCATCATTATAACCATTCTAACAATGAACTTAGCCTTAAGAGGCTTTTGGGAAACTGCCCCTGGTCAAAAGAAGTGCACAATGTAGGAAATAGGGTGCCATTTGGGAAGCACACCCTCAGTCAGTCAGAATCCAAGCAAAGCTGTAAATCCACAGTAGCGTACATGGCATCACGACTGTCTGTTTGTATCTGAAAGGTACTCTGCACTCTTTTACCTTTTATGTACACAGTCCAAGCTTTATTCATTATCATCGCTATAATCATCATCACTATTATCATCAATGTCATCATCATCGTCATTATAATCATCTTTCTTTTCTCTGAATCTTCCCCAGGCTCTGTCATTCAACTTCACCAAAGACATTCACACAGATTTCCAGACACTCAATGCAGATATCAACTCTCCCTCTGCAACTTACATCCTGAAACTGGCCAACCGTCTGTATGGAGAGAAGACCTGCAACTTCCTGACCGTGAGTTTCACTATAAACTATACTTTTCATGCAAGTAACAGTCCCTTTACATGTGTCCTCTTTCATTTTGCTTCGGTATAGCATTGGACAAAATACCTGCAAATCAGACATTTGCTATTATATTATCAATCAATTAATACATTTTACTATTGATTATAAACTGGATGGTTTGAGCCCTGTTTGCTGGTTGTCTGACAGCTGTGGTATTTCAAACCGTATATCACAGTTATGACAAAACATTTATTTTTACTGCTCTAATTACATTGGTAACCAGTTTATAATAGTAATAAGGCACCTCAGGGGTTTGTGGTATATGGCCAATATACCACGGCAAGGGAGGTATCCAGCCACTTAGCGTTGTGTTGTGCATAAGAACAGCCCTTAGCCGTGATATATTGGCCATATACCCCCCCTCGGGATTTAATGCTTAATTATACATCTGCGTACATGAGGCTAGTTAATCTTATGGAACTGTTTCACTCTGCCATAGGAGTTCTTAGAATCCACCCAGACATTCTACTAATCTATACAATCTTATTACATTTACAGGCATACAGGGGTAATAATGACACCCAACGTTCTCTAGTAATACTAGTCCTGTGCGAAAATGGATTTATTGAGACTGACTGTGCTATTACTGTCTGCTGTCTGAATCCACCCAGAAGTTCTACTGTACTTCTCTTTACTTTTATTGAACTGTTTCACTCTGATGTAGGAGTTCTTAGAATCCACCCAGAAGTTCTACCGTGCAGATATGAAGGCAGTGGACTTCCTCGGAGCAGCAGAGGAGACCAGAGGACAGATCAACAGCTGGGTGGAGCAGCAGACAGAAAGTATCATCATTTACTATATCAATCAGTTAACCATTCACATGTATTATCCCAGTTGGGAAATGTGTAGTGCAATACATTGGGGGGGACAACAAAAATACAACAACACACACATTAGATTGAAAAACAGCAACTATCAGATCTGTAATCAGGATCAGCTAACATGGAACTGAACATGTGATGAATAAATCTGTCTATGCCTACCGACAGCATTAATGCCAGATGGGACCTCTGGTTTCAGAGCTGCTTTTGGTTTCGTTTGTTTAATTGTGTGTGTGTGTGTGTGTGTGTGTGTGCGCACGTGTGTGCGTTTACAGATAAAATCAAAGATCTGCTGAAGCAAGGGACAGTCAGTGGTATGACAAGGCTGGCTCTAGTCAATGCCATCTACTTCAAAGGAAACTGGCTGAACAGATTTGACCAGAAAGACACCAAAGAGATGACCTTCAAACTAAACCAGGTGGATATTGGCAGTAATATTTAGATAGATATTTATTCTCAGTAATGAAATAATGGAATTATAATATAAGGATTTACTATATACTAAACTGCTAGAAGATATGGTGCTATTTAAAACCAAAAAGGGTTCAAAGGCTCGCTTCACATGGGCCTTCTTTTTAGCAGTGTTACAGGCACAAGTTTGACACATTTATGCGTCATCCAAGAGACAAACTTTCAAGTTATACTGTATAGGCCTATTGGGAGTTATATTGTTCAGATGAACTCATTCTCCTTGTCTATAATAATCTGATTTTTCAGAGTGAGAGCAAGCCAGTTCAGATGATGCACCAGATGAAGAAGTTCCCCTTTAACTACGTCCCAGACTATAACCTCCAGATCGTGGAGCTTCCCTATGTGGACCAGGAGCTCAGTATGTTTGTCCTGCTGCCTGAGGAGGCCACTGACGGATCTGATCCTCTAGTGAAGGTATACTGTACACAGCCTCCTATAACTGCATAGTTGATTGATGCGTGGGGTGTTTGCCTTTCACACCAGCGACCAGGGTTCGCTTCCCTGTCCCTCTGTTCCCTACACTAAAAGACATTGGTTTCCTTACTCTGTAAGCAGCCGATGGACAAGGTATGACAGCAATCCATGCTTTGGTTTTGTATCCAAATGCTAACATTTTAGAATTTGTGGCCCAAAATCAATGCAAGTCAGCATTTTTTGCGCATCATTTGCCACTAGGTGGTATACTTGGGTCAGGCCCGGGTAGGCTGCTGAAAACACAACTACAGTATCATTTATCATCTGATGTATGGAGTGTTATCAATGCTACTTATTCTATATACTGACTGTGTTTTAACTGTGTTTCAACGCTACTCTTTTTCACTATACTGACTGTGTTTTAACTCTGTGTACCATTTAGCTGGAGAGTGAGCTGACCATGGAGAAACTGGATGAGTGGACCACCAGGTCCAACATGGACACGGGCACGGACATCATAGTTCATCTGCCCAAGTTCAAACTGGAGGAGGACTACGAGCTGAATGATCCCCTGGTCCAGATGGGCATGAAGGATGTGTTCGTCGGGGGTTTGGCCGACCTGTCTGGGATGAATGGGAAGGGGGGTCTCTTCCTGTCTACGGTGGCCCATAAGGCCTTTGTGGAGGTGAACGAGGAGGGGACGGAGGCTGCAGCCGCCACTGCTGGGATGATAGCGTTCTGTATGTTCCGAGAGGAACACTTCACGGCTGACCACCCCTTCCTCTTCTTCATCAGGCACAATAAGACCAAAAGCATCCTCTTCCTTGGGAGGTTCTCCTCTCCTCAGTAGAATAATAGTTAAAATGTGTAGAGAGGATTTAACATCATCTACAACATTTATTTGACAGGGACATTTAACATCAATCAACATTTCTGTAAATGTGTCAAATTTAGCCAGGTAGCTAGTTCCATCAGCACTTGATTTAATCCACTATAAAACCAAATAAAGGAAAATGTCTAAATTACTTGTCTGTTTGGACAGTATCATTGTGTGTGACCTTAGTTCCCTTAAACATTGTTATGATTCTGAGATTCAACTAACAAATTGGTCACCACTCTACTTTTTTTTATTTTGGCGGGGGGGTTTAAGATAATAGGGGCTGGAGAAATGTAGTAAAGTAAGTAGCCTTGCACAAGCCTTGACTTGTGTGAGCCGGAATGGCTCATAGGCTCATGAGCCTACCTCCTGTTTCTGTGGCATGAGGCAGCTTGATGTACAAGTACACCCCCTGGACCGGACCAATGATGTGTATAAACCCTGTATTGCTGATGCTGTGTATTGGCCAATGAGAGGCTTTGAAGCCACCGATTGGCCGTATTGACACTCCTCAGAAGAAGCAGTCCTCCATAGGATTTAATGAAATTCTACAGTATTTAATTTAAATGTTTCAAAGACAAGATTTAATGTAAGTATTTGGTTGTTGTGGGGACAGTAACAAAACTTTATAAAATTATACTTTAACAAAAATGTTTTTATATATTTATTTTATGTTTGTTTAGCTCACATAATATAAACAAGATGCATGAAGGTGTCAGTAATAGAATAAACGTGTCAAAAACAAATTTAGACATTCATAAATTAATTGTATAGCTTCCAAAATATTGTTTACAATGGTGGAGGGAGTGCCAAAATCTAGTATATATATATAAATCATTGGACCGGATGCGAGTCTATCGCAGGGGATTACCCCCAATCTATCTACTTAATGCTGAGTGCCAAGTAGAGACGCACCGGGTACCACTTTTACAGTCTTTGGAATGACTTGGCTGGGAATCGATCCCCCAACCTTTCAATCTCAGGGTAGCCACACACAACACAAGGCCACTGAAATGGTTGAAGGTGAAAAGCTTCAAGTTCCTCTGCGTACACATCTCTGACTATCTGAAATGGTACCACCCACACAGACAGTGTGGCGAAGAAGGTGCAACAGCGCCTCTTCAACCTCAGGAGGCTAAAGAAATGTGGCTTGGCCCCTAAGACCCTCAAACTTTTACAGATGCACTATGTCGTGTCTTTGGCATCATTAAAATGAAGACTTATTTTATCAAATCAATTCTCTGTAATTATTATTACGTGATTAAACTAATCATGTAAATGTAATTAACTAGGAAGTGAGGGCACCAAGGAAAATCTTCAGATTACAAAGTTATAATTTTCCTAATGTAAGTTTCAGATATTTTAATATCTGATCAATTAGTCTTCTAATTAATGAATTATTCTTTAACTCACGTTAGTCTCATTCCAAATGTCGTAAATTGTTGGTTATCTGCACGAACCCAGTCTTCACTATGAATCATCCATACATCAATTATCTGAATGATTTATTTATTAACTAACTAACTAATCACAGAAATGCACAAACAAACAAACTAGATATGGTTACAAGGAAATGATAGGGGATGTGCCCTAGTGGGCTAAACCGGTATGGCGTCTTGATAGACAAAGGTACTGAGAATGGCGCAAAAGACACTACACAGTTGATTTGATTTGATTTGGATCTCTTTTAGTCCCCATTTGGACTAATCTTCCAAGAGTCCTTAAACATTCAAATACAATTTATAATACAAACACATTTTCACATATAACACACTATTACAAACATACATAATATACTAACATAATGACCCAATAAATACTCAATATAAAAAATATTGATTCTTCATCTACTATAGTCCCACAACATTTGTATGTATTATATTTAAATCGTTTTAAAATAATGTTTAAATTTATATATTGAAAGGTTTCTAGTTTGCTCAGTTAATTTATTCCATTTCTTTATTGCTCTAAATCGAAATGTTCTTTTACCTATTTCTCTTTTCTGTCTGGACAACGCATAGATGGTGGACAATCTATTCCTAGTATTTATGGAATGTCTGTCTTACCAACTGAATACCGTTGTGAATAGAACTTGGCCGTTTTAAATTATGTATATTATGAAATAAAATAAGCATGTTTTTTTCAATTATTTTGTCGATTGATGACCAACCATGAACATTGCGCATGACTGCAACAGAAGAACCATATCTCCACCTTAAAACAATCCTTGCTGCTTTGTTCTGTGCATTCTGCAGCCTCCTAACTTCACTTGATGATGCATTTCCCCAGACCACAGAACAGTAGTTCACCTGACTCTCAATTAATGCTTGTGTTATTTGCTGAATAATTTTTCCTGGTAAATATTTAGCTATCCTTCTGATTATGCATGCTGTTTTAATATTGTTTTTTACATAGATGAGTTATTTGAGACGACCATGATAAGCAGTTGTCTAGCTGCACTCCCAATAGTTTGGTTTCTGCCACTTCTTCAATTTGTACTCCGTCCATACTTAATTGTATCCCATGCTGTTTTGGCCTTTTCCTAGTGGAACAGACCAACATAACTTTGGTTTTCTTGGTGTTTAAAACAAGTTTGATCTCGGTGGGGAAGTGATCATTCATTCCAAAATCTGTGTTTCTGAGTTCTTTGCCCATGTTCTTCATCATTTCCTTTTGCTTAAATTTGTCAAAACATGCAATAATAGCCCGTGGCCTATTTCCAGAGGCCTTACCTATTCTATGGACTCTGGAGAAAGTGACATTACGCACAACATCAGTGGGCAGTTTTAGTTTAGTTGACATAAAGTCTCGGACTGTGTCCTCACAGCCTCTGCTGTTGTCATTCTCCGTTATCCCTGAAAATATTAGATTGTTCCGCATTGATCGACACTGTACATCAAGCAAGGTTTCTGTACGTTGTTTGTTCTCCCTTTGCACCACCTCCACCTTGCTAAGAGTAGAGTCTACAGAACCTTTCAGCGCCGTGTTCTCTTTCCTTAGATCATCAATCTGACGTTGGCTGAATTCTAGACTGGTACATAATGCATTGATGTCCTCTCGTAATATATCCAAGATATCAAGTTTGGCAAGCCTTTCATTGATGGATTTTAACAAGTCCACATCCATATCAGTAAACCTCTCCCCACTCTTACTAGGGGATGGTTTGGTTCCATCGTTGATACCTATTGGCCAACCTGGTTTTGTTTTGTTTTGTTGATTGGGTTGGTTGTCCTTAACAATGCTTGAATCCTCCGAAATAATTATAACAATTGAAATGCTAATCCTTTGCACATGAATGCTCACTCATTCGGGAATAATTGCAATCAATATATATATTTACTCCCAGTGTGTCGTCGTGGTCTCTGTTGGAATAGTCCTTTTCTGTTGGAGAGTTCATCGGAGATTCTCTGCATCCCTGGAGTCTTTGGTTAGAATGGATACTTCAGAGTAACATTCAGAAATGTTCATATAGAATAGATGTTTCGGCAGTTGTCGGTCTTCGCATTCAATGGTACAGAATTATTAGCTGCAGACAATTAATTAGTATCGAAGAGTTGCTCTTATTCTGTCGGTATCGATAGTCTCAGAGTTTAACCACGTGGTATGGTTAAGAATTCAGCAACGAGGAATACATGGTCTCTACTCAAACCTTAGCCCTCTCGGTAATCGAGGTAGCTTGGTCTGAAGGGAAATTCCCAAGGTGGGGTTATATCCAGAACAGTAGGAAAGGGCTGTCCCATGACAACAGTTCAATGTCTGTGCTCATGGGGCGGGCCTATGACTTAGTTAAACTCTAAAGGGAATCAGTTTAAAATCACATTACATAATTTCACAAATAGTTTCATCTTTACTCATTCATTTTATACAACAATTAGATGCAAGCCTCACAACTGAGACACTTGTATAAACAGAGTTATGGTAATGTGGCTGTATTGTCTCTCATGAGTTTCACAAACATTAAACGAAATGGACCGTTCATTGCTGGATTCTCCCCTGACCGTGTACACATTCTCCAAAACATGGACATTGTTCAGTTCTCAAGTTCTGTGATGTGGAAGAGGTTCCTTTGTTCTCCTGTAAAACTCTCTCTCTCTATACTGCATGGCCATGTCTCCTCATGGAATTTACGACCTGCGATAACAGAACCTGGGTGGGGGAGAGAGAGAGGGGGGGGATGGTAGAGAGAGGGGGTGGTACTCGCTATCCCCAAAGAGGGCCACGTCATGACAACTATTGAGAGCATCCTGTTGGGCTGTATCACCACCTGGTATGGCAACTGTACCGCCGCAACTGCAGGGTGGTGCGGTCTGCCCAACACATCACCGGGGGCACACTGCCTGCCCTCCAGGTCACCTACAGCACCCGATGTCATAGGAAGGCCAAAAAAATCATCAAAAACATCAACCATCAGAGCCACGGCCTGTTCACATGCTATCATCCAGAAGGCGAGGTCAGTACAGGTGCATCAAAGCTGGGACCGAGACACTGAAAAACAGCTTCTATCACAAGGCCATCTGATTAGGGTCTAATGAATTTATTTCAGTTGACTGATTTCCTTATATGAACTGTATCTCAGTAAAATCTTTGAAATTGTTGCATGTTGCATTTATATATTTTTTCTACATTGTAGAATAATAGTGAAGACGTTAAAGCTATGAAATAACACATATGGGATCATGTAGAGACCAACAAATTGTTAAACAAACCAAAATATATTTTATATTTGAGAAACTTCAAAGTAGCCACCCTTTGCCTTGATGCTTTGCACACTCTTGGCATTCTCTCAACCAGCTGCATGAGGTAGTCACCTGGAATGCATTTCAATTAATAGGCGTGCCTTGTTAAAAGTTAATTTGTGGAATTTCTTTCCCTCTTAATGCGTTTGAGCCAGTCTGTTGTGTTGTGACAAGTTGGGGGAGGTATACAGAAGATAGCCCTATTTGGTAAAATACCAAGTCCATATTATGGCAAGAACAGCTCAAATAATAATCAAAGACAGTTCAACATTACTGTAAGACATGAAGGTCAGTCAATCTGGAACATTTCAAGAACTTTGAAAGTTTCTTCAAGTGCAGTCGCAAAAACCATCAAGCGCTATGATGAAACTGGCTCTCATGAGGATCGCCACAGGAAAGGAAGACCCAGAGTTACCTCTGCTGCAGAGGATAAGTTCATTAGAGTTAACTGCACCTCAGATTTCAGCCCAAATGAATGCTTCACAGAGTTCAAGTAACAGACACATCTCAACATCAACTGTTCAGAGGAGACTGTGTGAATCAGGCCTTCATGGTCAAATTGCTGCAAAGAAACCACTACTAAAGGACATCAATAAGAAGAAGACACTTGCTTGGGCCAAGAAACACAAGAAATGGACATTAGACCGGTGGAAATCTGTCCTTTGGTCTGATGAGTCCAAATTTGAGATTTCTGGTTCCAACCGACGTGTCTTTGTGAGACACAGAGTAGGTGAACGGATGATCTCCATGTGTGGTTCCCACCGTGAAGCATGGAGGAGAAGGTGTGATGGTGCTTTGCTGGTGACACTGTCTGTGATTCAAGGCACACTCAACCAGCATGGCTACCACAGCATTCTGTAGTGATACACCATCCCATCTGGTTTGTGCTTAGTGGAACTATCATTTGTTTTTCAACAGGACAATGACCCAAAACAAGTGCTCATCATATGTGGGAACTCCTTCAAGACTGTTGGAAAAGCATTTCTCATGAAGCTGGTTGAGAGAATGCCACGAGTGTGCAAAGCTGTCTTCAAGGCAAAGGATGGCTACTTTGAAGAATTTAAAATATAAAATATATTATAAACACTTTTTTGGTTACTTAATGATTCCATAGTTTTCATGTGTTCACTATTATGTAGAAAATAGTAAAAAATAAAGAAAAACCCTTGAATGAGTAGGTGTAACGGTTCTCCTCCTCCTCTTCATCCGAAGAGGAGGAGCAAGGATTCGACCAAAATGCAGCGAGGTGTGATGACATATTGAAATTTATTTAAAGACGAAGACGAACACGAAAAACACTTGGAAAATTACAAAATAACAAAACGACGTAGACAGACCTGAACATGGAACTTACATAACTACACGAAGAACTCACGAACAGGAACAGACTACATCAAACGAACGAACAACCGAAACAGTCCCGTGTGGTGCGCAGACACAGACACGGAAGACAATCACCCACAAACAAACAGTGTGAACAGCCAACCTATATATGGTTCTCAATCAGAGGAAAACGTCAAACACCTGTCTCTGATTGAGAACCATATAAGGCTAATTACAAGTGACCTAAACATAGAAACACAAAACATAGAATGCCCACCCCAACTCACGCCCTGACCAACTAAACACATACAAAAATAACATAAAACAGGTCAGGAACGTGACAGTAGGTTTGTCCTAACTTTTGATGTACTGTGTCACATTCACTTATTTAAGTCTTGAGAAACTTAATTGGCAGTTTACAAGAGCAACAATATTTGGGCATCACACAACAGAACACTTAAACTGGAACAACACTGATTAACGGTTGTAAAAAAATAAATGTGTGCAAACCACCCCCCAAAGTATTTGGGGGCTCTAGCTGGGCTTGGTGTGGGCTAGTCTGTGCTGGGCTTGGTGTGGGCAAGCCTGTGCTGGGCTTGGTGTGGGCTAGCCCGTGTTGGGCTTGGTGTGGGATTTCCCCTGCTGGGCTTGGTGTGGGCTTTACCCTGCTGGGCTTGGTGTGGGCTTTACCCTGCTGGGCTTGGTGTGGGCTTTACCCTGCTGGGCTTGGTGTGGGCTTTACCCTGTTGGGCTTGGTGTGGGCTGGCCCCTGTTGGGCTTGGTGTGGGCTGGCCCCTGTTGGGCTTGGTGTGGGCTGGCCCGTGTTGGGCTTGGTGTGGGCTGGCCCCTGTTGGGCTTGGTGTGGGCTGGCCCGTGTTGAGCTTGGTGTGGGCTGGCCCCTGTTGGGCTTGGTGTGGGCTGGCCCCTGTTGGGCTTGGTGTGGGCTAGCCCCTGTTGGGCTTGGTGTGAGCTAGCCCCTGTTGGGCTTGGTGTGGGCTAGCCCCTGCTGGGCTTGGTGTGAGCTAGCCCCTGTTGGGCTTGGTGTGGGCTGGCCCCTGTTGGGCTTGGTGTGAGCTAGCCCCTGTTGGGCTTGGTGTGGGCTGGCCCCTGCTGGGCTTGGTGTGGGCTGGCCCCTGTTGGGCTTGGTGTGAGCTAGCCCCTGTTGGGCTTGGTGTGAGCTAGCCCCTGTTGGGCTTGGTGTGGGCTAGCCCCTGTTGGGCTTGGTGTGGGCTGGCCCCTGTTGGGCTTGGTGTGGGCTGGCCCCTGTTGGGCTTGGTGTGGGCTGGCCCCTGCTGGGCTTGGTGTGGGCTGGCCCCTGTTGGGCTTGGTGTGGGCTGGCCCCTGTTGGGCTTGGTGTGGGCTGGCCCCTGTTGGGCTTGGTGTGAGCTAGCCCCTGTTGGGCTTGGTGTGAGCTAGCCCCTGTTGGGCTTGGTGTGGGCTGGCCCCTGTTGGGCTTGGTGTGGGCTAGCCCCTGTTGGGCTTGGTGTGGGCTAGCCCCTGTTGGGCTTGGTGTGGGCTAGCCCCTGTTGGGCTTGGTGTGAGCTAGCCCCTGTTGGGCTTGGTGTGGGCTGGCCCCTGTTGGGCTTGGTGTGAGCTAGCCCCTGTTGGGCTTGGTGTGAGCTAGCCCCTGTTGGGCTTGGTGTGGGCTGGCCCCTGCTGGGCTTGGTGTGGGCTGGCCCCTGCTGGGCTTGGTGTGGGCTGGCCCCTGCTGGGCTTGGTGTGAGCTAGCCCCTGTTGGGCTCTGTGTGGGCTGGCCCCTGTTGGGCTCGGTGTGGGCTGGCCCGAGTTGGGCTCGGTGTGGGCTGGCCCCTGTTGGGCTTGGTGTGGGCTGGCCCGTGTTGGGCTTGGTGTGGGCTGGCCCCTGTTGGGCTTGGTGTGGGCTGGCCCCTGTTGGGCTTGGTGTGGGCTAGCCCCTGTTGGGCTTGGTGTGAGCTAGCCCCTGTTGGGCTTGGTGTGGGCTAGCCCCTGCTGGGCTTGTTGTGAGCTAGCCCCTGTTGGGCTTGGTGTGGGCTGGCCCGTGTTGGGCTTGGTGTGAGCTAGCCCCTGTTGGGCTTGGTGTGGGCTGGCCCCTGTTGGGCTTGGTGTGGGCTGGCCCGTGTTGGGCTGGTGTGGGTTAGCTTGTGTTGGGCCATTGTAGGCTAACCTGTGTTGGGCTGGTGTGGGCTAGCCTGTGTTGGTCTGGTGTGGGCTTGCTGTTGTCTAGCCTGTGCTGGGCTTGGTGTGGGCTAGCCCGTGTTGGGCTTGGTGTGGGATTTCCCCTGCTGGGCTTGGTGTGGGCTTTACCCTGCTGGGCTTGGTGTGGGCTTTACCCTGCTGGGCTTGGTGTGGGCTTTACCCTGCTGGGCTTGGTGTGGGCTTTACCCTGTTGGGCTTGGTGTGGGCTGGCCCCTGTTGGGCTTGGTGTGGGCTGGCCCGTGTTGGGCTTGGTGTGAGCTAGCCCCTGTTGGGCTTGGTGTGGGCTGGCCCGTGTTGGGCTTGGTGTGGGCTGGCCCCTGCTGGGCTTGGTGTGGGCTGGCCCCTGTTGGGCTTGGTGTGAGCTAGCCCCTGTTGGGCTTGGTGTGAGCTAGCCCCTGTTGGGCTTGGTGTGGGCTAGCCCCTGTTTGCTTGGTGTGGGCTGGCCCCTGTTGGGCTTGGTGTGGGCTGGCCCCTGTTGAGCTTGGTGTGGGCTGGCCCCTGCTGGGCTTGGTGTGGGCTGGCCCCTGTTGGGCTTGGTGTGGGCTGGCCCCTGTTGGGCTTGGTGTGAGCTAGCCCCTGTTGGGCTTGGTGTGAGCTAGCCCCTGTTGGGCTTGGTGTGGGCTGGCCCCTGTTGGGCTTGGTGTGGGCTAGCCCCTGTTGGGCTTGGTGTGGGCTAGCCCCTGTTGGGCTTGGTGTGAGCTAGCCCCTGTTGGGCTTGGTGTGGGCTGGCCCCTGTTGGGCTTGGTGTGGGCTAGCCCCTGTTGGGCTTGGTGTGAGCTAGCCCCTGTTGGGCTTGGTGTGGGCTGGCCCCTGCTGGGCTTGGTGTGAGCTTGCCCCTGTTGGGCTTGGTGTGGGCTGGCCCCTGTTGGGCTTGGTGTGGGCTGGCCCGTGTTGGGCTTGGTGTGGGCTGGCCCCTGTTGGGCTTGGTGTGGGCTGGCCCGTGTTGGGCTTGGTGTGGGCTGGCCCCTGTTGGGCTTGGTGTGGGCTGGCCCCTGTTGGGCTTGGTGTGGGCTAGCCCCTGTTGGGCTTGGTGTGAGCTAGCCCCTGTTGGGCTTGGTGTGGGCTAGCCCCTGCTGGGCTTGGTGTGAGCTAGCCCCTGTTGGGCTTGGTGTGGGCTGGCCCCTGTTGGGCTTGGTGTGGGCTGGCCCGTGTTGGGCTTGGTGTGAGCTAGCCCCTGTTGGGCTTGGTGTGGGCTGGCCCCTGTTGGGCTTGGTGTGGGCTGGCCCGTGTTGGGCTGGTGTAGGTTAGCTTGTGTTGGGCCATTGTAGGCTAACCTGTGTTGGGCTGGTGTGGGCTAGCCTGTGTTGGTCTGGTGTGGGCTTGCTGTTGTCTAGCCAGTGGTGGGCTGGTTTGGGCTTGATGTGGGCCTGCCCATGCCCACCTTTCCCACTGAATACCCACATGGGGCTGCTACTCTCTGTTTATCATATACGCATAGTCACTTTAACTATACATTCATGTTCATACTACCTCAATTGGGCCAACCAACCAGTGCTCCCGCACATTGGCTAACCGGGCTATCTGCATTGTGTCCTGCCACCCACCACCCGCCAACCCCTCTTTTACGCTACTGCTACTCTCTGTTCATCATATATGCATAGTCACTTTAACCATATCTACATGTACTTACTACCTCAATCAGCCTGACTAACCGGTGTCTGTATGTAGCCTCGCTACTTTTATAGCATCGCTACTGTATATAGCCTGTCTTTTTACTGTTGTTTTATTTCTTTACTTACCTATTGTTCACCTAACACCTTTTTTGCACTATTGGTTAGACACTGTAAGTAAGCATTTCACTGTAAGGTCTACCTACACCTGTTGTATTCAGCGCACGTGACAAATACACTTTGATTTGATTTGTGTTTGTTTACAATACCGAGAGTTGAACTAAGCTCCTGAGAATAATGTATGAGTTATATTCTTCATGAATCAATATCATTAATTTAAAAGTCCAAAAGTGGATGCACCAATCCCTGATTTCCCCTTTAACACAACCTTCCTATCTGTGAAAATAGATAAACAATGACGCTTACAACCTAATCCCATTAACTTCTTATGGCTGAAGGGGCAGTATTGAGTAGCTTGGATGAAAGGTGCCCATATCAAACGGCCTGCTCCTCAGTCATAGTTGCTAATATTTGCATATTATTATTAGTATTGGATAGAAAACACTCTAAAGTTTCTAAAACTGTTTGAATTATGTCTGTGAGATTAACAGAACTCATATTGGCAGGCAAAATCCTGAGTTGAAATCAAAACAGGAAGTCAGAAATCTGAGCTTGTATGTATTCACCAGAGTCCCTAAAGAAATCCCCTTGACATATGAATGATTGTGCACTTCCTAGGGGTTCCATTAGATGTCAACCATCAATAGAAATTATAATGAGACTTCTATGATGTTGTGGGAGAGAATGATAGCAGAATCAGTCAGGTGTCCATCAAGCAGCCATTTTCTGATCATGCTTTTTCCTCGTGGAAGTCACTTACGTTCCATTGCTCACGAAGACAAGAAGGAATACTCCGGTTGAAACTTTATTGAAGCTATATGTTAAAAACATCCTATTGATTGATTGTGTACTTAGTTTGAAATGTTTCTTCGACCGGTAATATCACTTTTTGAAGTTTTTGTCCGATATAACGCTGACCAGAATTAGCGTTTGGATATGTAAACCAGACGCGCTAACAAAAGAAGGTATTTGGACATAAATAACGGATTTTTTCGAACAAAACAAACATTTATTGTGGACCTGGGATTCCTGGTGTGCTTTCTGATGTAGATCATCAAAGGTAAGGGAATATGTATCATATATTATCTTGTTTATGTTGACACCATCTTTGTGGCTGTGGTGTTTTACTTTTGAGCGCCGTCTCAGATTATAGCGTGGGTTTCTTTTTCCGTAAAGTTTTTTTGTAATCTGACACAGCGGTTGCATTCCATGTGTATAACTTGTATTATCATCTATATTTATGAGTATTTCTGTTGAAACGATGTGGCTATGCAAAGTCACTTGATGTTTTTGACACTAGTGAATCTAGTCGCCTCAATGTAAACTCAGATTTTTTAATATAAATATGAATTTAATCAAACAAAACATGCATGTATTGTGTAACATGAAGTCCTATGAGTGTCATCTGATGAAAATAATCGAAGGTTAGTGATTCATTTTATCTCTATACTGGTTTTTGTGAAGCTATCTTTAGCTGGAAAAAATGGCTGTGATTATTGTGGTTTTGTGGTGACCTAACATAATCGTTTGTAGTGCTTTCGCTGAAAAGCCTATTTGAAATCGGACACTTTGGTGGGATTAACAACAAGATTACCTTTAAAATGATATAAGACACATGAATGTCTGAGGAATTTTAATTATGAGATTTCTGTTTTTTGAATTTGGCGCCCTGCACTTCGACTGGCTGTTGTCATATCGGTCCCGTTAACGGGACTGCAGCCATAAGAAGTTTTAAGGATGTTGTGGGGTGATTTGTCTACCGTATTATATTTTACAATGACGGTATATCAAGTATCAACCATTTGGATGCGTTCAGACTTTGCGTCCCTGACAAAAGCTTTGGCCCATTAAGTTCACATACCTCCCTCCAACTACAATACACACAGGAGAGATAGTATTCCCCCTATTAAACAATATGTTTGGCTTGGCTTGGACAGCAATGGAGTTGGCAAGACCACAAACCCCCCCCCCCCCCCCTAAAAAAATGGTACTGTACACTGGGAGTCAGGAAGCAGGTGCAGAAAGTGAGTTTCATAATAAGAATCATGAAGATAAAAAAAACAGGAGAAGCGTACAGGACGTGAACAATACCGCCTGATAACTGAGGCTACATAAAGGGAGAGTGATCAAGGTGATTATGAAGTCCAGGTGTGCGTAACAATGGAGGGCAGGTGTGTGTGATGATTGCCAGGACCAGTGGTTAGTAGACCAGCGATGTTGAGCGCTGGTGCAGGCATGACAGTACACCCCCCCCCCCCCCCCCCCAACCGACCGACACGCGGCTCCAGCCACAGGACGACGCCGGCCAGGGAGACGACCCCGATGGTGAGGAGCGGGCTGGTAAGCGGAGATGGAAATCCCGAACAATGTTGGGGTTCAGGATGTCGGCCAACCCCCATGACGTTCGGAGTCCAGTAGGGACCTGACGGCATAGGCGGTGTTCCCATCAATGTCCAGGGGAGGGGTGTTGCAGTGGATGGCACCAGCCAGGGGACCAGGAACCAAATGGCCTGAGGAGGGAAACATGAAGATCCAGTGGTTGATGGGAAGTTGTAGTCGGTATGTTACCTCATTGACCCTCCAGAAGACTTTGAAAGGCTCCACAAACTGGGGGCTCAGCTTCCGGCAGGGCAGGCGGAGCGAGAGGTTACTGGTGAAGAGCCAGACGCGATCACCAGGATGGAACACGGAACACTGCGGTGGTGGTCCGACCTGCTCTTTCTGGAGGTGGACGGCACGTTGGAGCCTCACGTGGGCAGCGTTCCAAACCTCTGTGCACCGGAACCACTCATCCACAGCTAGGGGCTTCGGTCTGGCTCGGGGTCCATGGGGCCAGCTGATATCCCAGGACGCAGTGAAAGGGAGTTACCCCGGTGCAGGAGTGAAGGAGGGAGTTCTGGGCGTACCCCACCCAGGGAAGGAACCGAGCCCACTCCCCCTGCCGGTCCTGACAGTGACTCCTAAGGAACCTCCCCAGCTTCTGGTTGGTCCTCTCCACCTCCCCGTTGGACTGAGGCCGGTACCAAGTGGCTAAATCACATCATATGATCTTCTACTGTAATCTAGTGGACGAACTGGGAATCAGACATGAGATCTGGCCTTCCAAGTGGTGCAGTGGTCTAAGGCACTGCATCGCAGTTGCTAGCTGTGTCACTAGAGATCCTGGTTTGAGTCCAGGCTCTGTCGCAGCCGACCGCAACCGGGAGACCCATGGGGCGGCGCACAATTGGCCCAGCATCGTCCGGGTTAGGGGAGGGTTTGGCCGGCAGGGATGTCCTTGTCCCATCGCTCTCTAGCAACTTCTGTGGCGGGCCAGGCGCATGCATGCTGACACGTTCGCCAGGTGTATGGTGTTTCCTCTGACACACTGGTGTGGCTGCCTTCCGGGTTAAGCGGGCATTGTGTCAAGAAGCAGTGTGGCTTGGTTGGGTCATGTTTCGGAGGACTCATGGCTCTCGACCTTCGCTCTCCCGAGTACGTATGGGAGTTGCAGCGATGAGACAAGACTGTAACAACCAATTGGATACCACGAAATTGGAGAGAAAAATTGGTTAAATAAAATGTTAAAAAAAGACATGAAATCTGATTATGTCACAGTGAAAGCTTTTTCCTGATATGTATATCATTCCAGTAAGAAAAATTAAGGAATGGCACATTGGATAAGGGTCATGCATAGATGGGATACAGCTTTTGTCAAATTGACATCAGAAGTAGATTTGTTTTTGCATTTTAGTTAACCCTAACCCTTTTCCTAAACTAATCCCCCTAACCTGCTACCTTAATTTTCCTAACCTGATGTGTAAGTTCTCCTAACCTGCTTTTTTGTTGTTGTACTTTTACCTGTTTTTCTCCCCAATCAGTCTTGTCCTATTGCCGCAACTCCCGTAAGGACTCAGGAGAGGCGAAGGTTGAGAGCCAAAACACGACCCTGCCAAGCCCGACTGCTTCTTGACCCAGAAGCCAGCCATACCAATGTGTTGGAGAAAACACTGTCCAGCTGGTGACTGAAGTCAGCTTGTAGACACCCATCCCACCACAAGGAGTTGCTAGAGCATGATGGTACAAGGAAATCCCAGCTGGCCAAACCCTCCCATAACCTGGACATCGCTGGGCCAATTGTGTACAGCCTAATGGGTCTCCCGGTCACAGCCGGCTGTGACAACAACTGGGATCAAACCCAGGTCTGTAGGGAGACCTCAAGCACCCTCAATGCAGTGCCTTACACCGCTGCGCCACTCAGGAGGCCCTTGAAAAGTACATTTTTGCTGTATCCCTTCTATACAAAACTTTGCACAAGTCCTGCACTTTTAAATTGGCTGTGATCCTATGGGAATTTGCACATGTTTAGAGCGCCACCATTAGGTAAAAGGTATGACTTCATTTTTTCCCCTGTTGTTTAAAAATATATATATATATAGTAATTGGTGACATATTCTATTTCAAAGCTAGACTTTCAAATCTCATATTCTCCAACATGGGGACAATTTGGGAAACATAGAATGACCAGGTGAATCCAGGTGAAAGCTATGATCCCTTATTGATGCCACTTCAATCATTATAGATGAAGGGGAGGAAACAGGTTAAAGAAGGATTTTTAAGCCTTGAGATAATTGAGACATGGATTGTGTATGTGTGCCATTCAGAGGGTGAATGGGCAAGACAAAATATTTAAGTGCCTTTGAACAGGGTATGGTAGTAGGTGCCAAGCACATCGGTTTGTGTCAAGAACTGCAACGCTGCTGGGTTTTTCACACTCAACAGTGTTTATCAAGAATGGTCCACCACCCAAAGGACATCCAGCCAACGTGACATAATTGTGGAAGCATTGGAGACAACATGGGCCAGCATCCCTGTGGGACGCTTTCGACACCTTATCGAGTCCATGCCCTGACGAATTAAGGCTGATCTGAGGGCAAGAGTGGGGGGGTGCAACTCAATATTAGGAAGGTGTTCTTAATGTTTTGTATACTCAGTGTATAATATTTAAGCTTTTCTTTGTCTGCTGTTGTTCTGGCTCTGTAATAGTCATGTAGTTGCAGTGGCGTGTATTGTGTATTCATAGATGCCAAGGGAATCCGGACTTCCCCAAGTATTTGACCAATAAAAATGTGAAAATAGTGTATCTTTCTTCTCTCTGTGTTTTCATAATTTTCTGTCAATTCACAAGTGGGTGAATCTCAATGGAGAAATCATTCGAGCGAAACAGCACCCCTTTGTCTCAGTATGTGTAGCCCATGTAGCTGATGCTGTCTGGACCAAAAGAGTATAATATGTTTTGGCTTCAGACCAAATCCAAAGTTGTCTGTTTCTGTTCTGCTTGTGTTGATGTTCTGCAGAAGCTAGCTTGCTAAATCATCCCTTTCCTAAGCCATGGATGGATTTTTGGTTTTGACTTAATTTTCTGTACAGGCCAATGATTATGACGGTGATTCTGATCTAACCATAAATGCATGTGTTGTGCCACTGGCCTGAGACGATTGAAGTTCAATATGTAGTCTAGCAGGATCACATTAACTAGCTCCTTAGCTGGTTCATTGCCAATGACAGGACGTTAGGCTAGCAAGCATTTTAGCTAGGTAGCCTATGGCAAAAAAAAACTAAAAGTGTACTGTATTATATTGCCACAGAGGTTTTGTCAACATGAAAGAGAGGAGGATGGCATTGGCCTTACCCTACTTGTAGACTATAGTAGTTGGAGTCAAACATTTTTCTTTTACTTGCCCCCATGCACACACACAGACTGAAATCCATCCCATGGACAGCCACATGATATTTAGCAATTGATTGGACTAAATATATTTGGGTATCTTTACGTTTGTTTTCAGTGTACTACACTAAGCATATATAGTCTTGGTGATTTCATGTTTAAATGTTTAAGTTGAAATGGTGATGGAATAGTGGAGGCAGTGCCCCTGTTGTCTTTGTGCTGACTTCTTGTAACTCCGTGGTTCTAAATCAGAAGTTGTTTAGTAAACTGTCGAAAACATTAACTTGCTTGACAATGCTGAATGTGATATAACTGTTTGTTACATGCAATATTTGCTTAGTGGAATGACGTGAATCTCCTCTTGAAACAGACTGAAATCTGGGACCATGACATCTCACACTCTCAGAAAACCTACATGATCTTGTTGCTCTCTGGTTTTGTGATGAACCAAAGGTACCTCATCCCCATATTTGTTTTAGTTTTTTCTGCTCTTTTGCACACCAGTATTTCTACTTGCACATCCTCATCTGCACATTTATCCCTCCAGTGTTAATTGCTAAATTGTAACTACCTCACCATTACGGCCTATTTATTGCCTTACCTCCTTACTTCAATTGCACACACTGTATACAGATTTTCTATTGTGTTATTGGACTGTACGTCTATTTATCCCATGTGTAACTCTGTGTTGTTGTTTTATCGCACTGCTTTGCTTTATCTTGGCCAGGTCGCAGTTGTAAATGAGAACTTGTTCTCAACTGGCCTACCTGGTTAAATAAAGGTGAAATGATATTTAAAAAAATAAAAAGTGGTAGGCTTGATCAACGACAACGACGAGACAGCCTATAGGAAGGAGGTCAGAGACCTGGCCATGTGGTGCCAGGACAACAACCTCTCACTCAACGTGATCAAGACAAAGGAGATGATTGTGGACTACAGGAAAAGGAAGACCGAGCACGCCCCCATTCTCATCGACAGGGCTGTAGTGGATCAGGTTGAGTGCTTCAAGTTCCTTGGTGTCCACATCACCAACAAACTAACATGGTCCAAGCACGCCAAGACAGTCGTGAAGAGGGCACGACAAAACCTAATCCCCCTCAAGAGACTGAAAAGATTTGGCATGGCTCCTCAGATCCTCAAAAGTTTCTACAGCTGCACCATCGAGAGCACCCTGACTGTTTGTATCACTGCCTAGTATGGCAACTGCTCGGCCTCCGACCGCAAGGCACTACAGAGGGTAGTGTGTACGGCCCAGTACATCACTGGGGCCAAGCTTCCTGCCATCCAGGACCTCTACACCAGGCGGTGTCAGAGGAAGGCCCTAAAAATTGTCAAAGGCTCCAGCCACCCTAATCATAGACTGTTTTCTCTACTACCGCACGGCAAGCGGTACCGGAACGACAAGTCTAGGTCCAAGAGGCTTCTAAACAGCTTCTACCCCTAAACCATAATACTCCTGAAAATCTAAGCAAATGGCTACCCAGACTATTTGCATTGCCCCCCCCCCCCCCCACTCTTTTACATCGTTGCTACTCTCTGTTGCTATCATCTATGCATAGTCACTTTAATAACTCTACCTACCTCAACTATCCGGTGCTCCTGCACATTGACTCTGTACCGGTATCCCCCAGTGTATAGTATCGCTATTATTATTTTACTGGGGCATTCATAAGTTCGATTTTTCAGGAGCCAATGGCATATATTAGGCTATGTCATTCATTTAAATGTCTCAAAATGTATCTAAAATCGCAGATTGCACATTTAATCAATGACATCTAGCATTACAACACCTGGTTACCTAGGTTGCACAAGGAACGGGACTAGGTGCATTATGTCAGGGTGGGACTTTAGTGACAACTGGAATATTAACAATCAATCAAACACTGCCAACTTGGCATCATCTGACACAGAAACAGGAATGTTGTTTGATCACATTTTTATGAGAAATAAAAACAGTTGAAAGATGATGAAAGTGAGACCAAGAACTGAGATCACATGATCTAGTCCTATAGTATAAGATAGCTGCTTGTTGTGCTTCATCCTCAATCAGAGAGCTCATTGAACAAGAGAGTGAGACAGAGCAATAATCTCCTCCTCTGATTCATTGACAAACTCTTCATTTACCTTCTCACAATGGCTGAAAGACCAGAATTGGTATGTTGTAGAACTCTTCACTCAGAACTTATACTTGTTATTTTGTCTGACCTGAGTAAATGTAGATTATATTTTAACTATTGTCCACAATCCAAGAAAGAAAGGTATACACTCAAATGTTAACAAAACAGGCATTCAAGAGTGAATGAATAAACATATACTATACATATATAGCATATCTTGACCAAAATGTATGTGTATGAGGAGAGCGGTCAGGGTCTGATTCTAGTACTAGTTAAGTATGACAGGCACAAAAACACAGTGTATTGAGAGTTTGGTTTGTGGAGGTTTGTGAGGAGGATCAGATTTTTTCCCATCAAGTCATATTGAAATCTACGTTGCAGGGCGAAGACAACCTGGCAGATTATGTTGCTCGTGTGGCAATAGCAGATGACCCCCGAGTCGATAGACATAAGTATCAATTTGCCACACACACAGGCATACACTGAGATGTGTCAAACTCTTATGCATTTCAATGTTCAGTATACGAGCAAGACAACCTGTAGTGTGATGTAATTGAATAAGAGGAACAATTACATCACATTTAGCATGTAAATCTTGGTGGGGAAAACTCAAAATATTTTTTTAGATGCATGCCAGCAAAGCCACTACACACACACTAAAGAATACATTAATGGCACTATAACGGTGGCAAACGGTGCCCACAAAGTGTTAAGGCCTACATAAAGCTGTCCCAACAACAGAGCTTTCTTTTCAGCACCATGGAGTGGATCCTTACCACTGCTACACCTGACTATCAGTGGAGCCTTGTCTGGCAGTTCATTTACGGCCTTTAAAAAAAAAACATAGCGAGTATGGCTGACTTGCTTAAACAAATGTGGATTCTACTGACAATTGAGATGTACAAACTATAGGATAACGGAACCATGAGCGGATAAGAGGCAATCCGTAATTTCTATTAAGACATTAATGAGCGAGCTAAGACGGACATAGCCAAACAGCAAGCAATGCAGATGTAGAAGCAGACAAAGGAAGCTATTACTGTCACAACTTCCGCCGAAGTCGGTCCCTCTCCTTGTTCGGGCGGCGTTCGGCGGTCGACGTCACCGGCCTTCTAGCCATCGCCGATCCACTTGTCATTTTCCATTTGTTTTGTCTTTGTTTTACACACCTGGTTTCAATTCCCCAAATACATGTTCATTATTTAACCCTCTGTTTTCCCCATGGTTTTTGTGCGTGTTTGTTTATTGTAAGTTTGGTCCGATGTTTGTGGGCTTGGTGTTACTTCATGTATTTTGAATTTTTGAGTAAAATTCCTTTTGTTACTCATCTCTGCTGTCCTGCGCCTGACTCCTCTGCACCAGCTACACCCAGATCCTTACAGAAACACGCACCTCAGAATGGAGTCAGCAGGAGCAGACAACCCCCCTTTTGCGGTCGAGGAGCGCGTCCAGCAGCATGCGACCATGTTGCAACTTCTCGGCACTGCCATGGATCGCGTGCTGCAGACGATGGACCGATGGGAGAGAGGAGGAGTTCTGCCAGCACCTCCACCGGCACCACTACAACAGCCACCAACGATCACCCCTCCTTCACCCGGTCCAAGTGGGATTCGGCTCGCGCTCCCGAGGGAGTATGATGGGACAGCTGCCGGATGCCAGGGGTTCCCTACTCCAGCTAGAACTCTACCTGGCGACCGTCCACCCGGCTCCTTCGGGACGTGAGAGCGTGTCCGCCCACGTCTCCTGTCTCTCAGGGAAAGCCCTGGAGTGGGCCAACGCCGTTTGGGGGGAAGGAGAAGCGGTGTTGGACCATTACGCGGAGTTCACCCGTCGCTTTTGGGCAGTTTTCGACCACCCGCCTGAGGGTAGAGCGGCGGGTGAACGTCTGTTCAGCTTGAGGTAGGGGACGAGGAGCGCACAGGAGTTTGCTTTGGACTTCCGGACCCTGGCCGCCAGCGCAGGATGGAACGAGAGGGCTCTGATCGATCACTACCGGTTCAGTCTGCGCGAGGACGTCCGTCGGGAGTTGGCCTGCAGGGATACCACTCTGACGTTTGACCAGCTGGTGGACCTGTCCATCCACCTGTGGACGTCTGGGTCGGCGCCTGTCCGTTCCATCCCCCAGCACCACCGCTCCGACATCCATGGAGCTGGGAGGTGCTGCGCTTAGGGCGACCGGAGGAGGGGCCGTTCCCTGTACCATCTGTGGCCGCAAAGGGCACACTGCTGGTCAGTGCTGGGGAGGTTCCTCTGGGAGTCGAAACGGCAGGTAGGGCACTCTCGTGTCACCCCAGGTGAGTCGGCACCAGGCTCACTCAGAGCCCCCTGTTGCTCACATGTTTTTGTTTATACATTTTCCTGAGTTTTCCCCGCATTCCCAGCATAAGGCGCTAGTAGATTCAGGCGCAGCTGGGAATTTTATTGACAGAGCATTTGCCCATAGTATAGGGATCCCCATTGTTCCTGTGGATATGCCCTTCCCTGTGCACGCCCTAGATAGTCGATCATTAGGGTCAGGGCTAATTAGGGAGGCCACCACTCCACTGGTCATGGTTACGCAGGAGGGCCACAAGGAGAGCATTCATTTTTTCCTTATTGATTCTCCTGCGTTTCCCGTGGTGCTGTGCCTACCCTGGTTGGCCTGTCATGACCCCACTATTTTGTGGCAAGGGGTGGTCACGAGAGTGCTCGGGTAGGTGTTTAGAGGTTTCCGTCGGTGCTACTATGGTGAAAAGTCCAGACCAGGTCTCCACCGTGCGCATCCCCTCTGAATATGCCGATTTGGCACGTGTCTCAATTACCACCCCATCGACAGGGGGATTGTGCGATAAATCTCCTGGTAGACGCAGCACTTCCCAGGAGTCACGTGTGCCCCCTGTCACAGGAGGAGACGGCGGCTATGGAAACATATGTCTCCGAATCCCTGGGGCAGGGGTACATTCTGCCCTCCACTTCACCTGCCTCCTCGAGTTTATTTTTTGTGAAGAAGAAGGATGGAGGTCTGCGCCCGTGCATTGACTGTCGAGGTATCAACCAAATCACTGTGAGGTACAGCTACCCGCTGCCTCTCATAGCCAGTGCGATAGAGTCAATGCACGGGGCGCGCTTCTTCATCTCTTCTTGGATCTCAGCACCGCTTACAACCTGGTGCGTATCCGGGGGGGGGGGGGCATGGAAGACGGCATTTAGTACCACCTCATGGCACTATGAGTACCTCGTCATGCCGTACGGGTTGATGAATGCTCCATCAGTCTTCCAGGCATTTGTAGACAAGATTTTCCGGGACCTGCACGGGCAGGGTGTAGTGGTGTATATAGATGACATTCTGATATACTCCGCTACACGCGCCGAGCATGTGTCCCTGGTGCGCAGGGTGCTTGGTCGACTGTTGGAGCATGACCTGTACGTCAAGGCTGAGAAATGTCTGTTCTTCCAACAGTCCGTCTCCTTCCTAGGGTACCGCATTTCCACTTCAGGGGTGGAGATGGAGAGTGACCGCATTTCAGCCGTGCGTAATTGGCCAACTCCCACCACAGTAAAGGAAGTGCAGCGGTTTCTAGGGTTTGCCAACTACTACCGGAGGTTTATCCGGGGTTTTGGTCAGGTAGCGGCTCCCATTACCTCACTGCTGAAAGGGGGACCGGTGCGACTGCAGTGGTCGGCTGAGACGGACAGGTCTCAGCCGACAAGTTTCTGACCTTATGTCCTTTATTTTTCTTTGTTTTGTCTTTAGTTAGTATGGTCAGGGCGTGAGTTGGGGTGGGCAGTCTATGTTCTGTGTTTCTATGTTTAGGTTTGTCATTTGGCCTGATATGGTTCTCAATCAGAGGCAGGTGTTTTTCATTGTCTCTGATTGGGAACCATATTTAGGTAGCCTGTTTTGTAGTGTGTTTTGTGGGTGATTGTTCCTGTTCGTGTGTTCATCTGTTCTGTGTTCACTAGTTCGGGACTGTAGCGTCTTCGGTTCTTTCTGTCAGTTTGTTGTTTTCGTTCGTTGTTTAAGTATCCAATTAAAATATGGATTATCATCACGCTGCATTTTGGTCCTCCTCTCTTTCACCCGAAGACAGCCGTTACAACCCCTCTCAACTTACATGACGAACCACAGATCTTAGGAACTCTTCACAAAGGGACTTTTACTTGAGAAAGGAGTATCCCTTGGCCAGATATTATTTGCTATAAATAATCGCTCAGTTTGGTCTCTAAAACAAGGTTCTAATCTCGTTCCTGGTACTTCATAGTACAAAAACATTACCTCATCCAAGGCATAACTCAATTGTCAACTCTAGATACTCCCATCTCAAGTAAACCCCCTCTTGACCCCACTCCTGGACAAGCTCACTGAGGGGAGTGAGCCTCTAGGTCATACACTATCCCAGGATAAGCGTACAGACATTGTCGAGACAAGTAATTGGTTCCCCATTAATCACGCCATCCCTTCACATGGTTTAAGAATAGGTAAAGACACATTCATATACAGTGAGGGAAAAAAGTATTTGATCCCCTGCTGATTTTGTACGTTTGCCCACTGACAAAGAAATGATCAGTCTATAATTTTAATGGTAGGTTTATTTGAACAGTGAGAGACAGAATAACAACAAAAATATCCAGAAAAACGCATGTCAAAAATGTTATAAATTGATTTGCATTTTAATGAGGGAAATAAGTATTTGACCCCCTCTCAATCAGAAAGATTTCTGGCTCCCAGGTGTCTTTCATACAGGTAACGAGCTGAGATTAGGAGCACACTCTTAAAGGGAGTGCTCCTAATCTCAGTTTCTTACCTGTATAAAAGACACCTGTCCACAGAAGCAATCAATCAATCAGATTCCAAACTCTCCACCATGGCCAAGACCAAAGAGCTCTCCAAGGATGTCAGGGACAAGATTGTAGATCTACACAAGGCTGGAATGGGCTACAAGACCATTGCCAAGCAGCTTGGTGAGAAGGTGACAACAGTTGGTGTGATTATTCGCAAATGGAAGAAACACAAAAGAACTGTCAATCTCCCTTGGCCTAGGGCTCCATGCAAGATCTCACCTCGTGGAGTTGCAATGATCATGAGAATGGTGAGGAATCAGCCCAGAACTACACAGGAGGATCTTGTCAATGATATCAAGGCAGCTGGGACCATAGTCACCAAGAAAACAATTGGTAACACACTACGCCGTGAAGGACTGAAATCCTGCAGCGCCCGCAAGGTCCCCCTGCTCAAGAAAGCACATATACATGCCCGTCTGAAGTTTGCCAATGAACATCTGAATGATTCAGAGGACAACTGGGTGAACGTGTTGTGGTCAGACGAGACCAAAATGGAGTTCTTTGGCATCAACTCAACTTGTCGTGTTTGGAGGAGGAGGAATGCTGCCTATGACCCCAAGAAACCATCCCCACCGTCAAACATGGAGGTGGAAACATTATGCTTTGGGGGTGTTTTTCTGCTAAGGGGACAGGACAACTTCACCGCATCAAAGGGACGATGGACGGGGCCATGTACCGTCAAATCTTGGGTGAAAACCTCCTTCCCTCAGCCAGGGTATTGAAAATGGGTCGTGGATGGGTATTCCAGCATGACAATGACCCAAAACACACGGCCAAGGCAACAAAGGAGTGGCTCAAGAAAAAGCACATTAAGGTCCTGGAGTGGCCTAGCCAGTCTCCAGACCTTAATCCCATAGAAAATCTGTGGAGGGAGCTGAAGGTTCGAGTTGCCAAACGTCAGCCTCGAAACCTTAATGACTTGAAGAAGATCTGCAAAGAGGAGTGGGACAAAATCCCTCCTGAGATGTGTGCAAACCTTGTGGCCAACTACAAGAAACATCTGACCTCTGTGATTGCCAACAAGGGTTTTGCCACCAAGTACTAAGTCATGTTTTGCAGAGGGGTCAAATACTTATTTCCCTCATTAAAATGCAAATCAATCGTTTTTCTGGATTTTTTTGTTGATATTCTGTCTCTCACTGTTCAAATAAACCTACCATTAAAATTACAGACTGATCATTTCAATGTCAGTGGGCAAACGAACAAAATCAGCAGGGGATCAAATACTTTTTCCCCTCACTGTATGAAGACAATGTTCCATTCTGTCCTCTTCCATTTCTGATATTCTGCATAGCACCAGGGACATGTGAAAGACAAGCCTGACCTCTCCCCTCTCTGGGCCCCAAGTGACTGAGCCCTAGCTGAGGGAAAAGTGCAACTGCCAACACTATAGTCCAAAACGATACATTCTAATGACTAGTATCTCACATAAGCATAATATATAAATAAAACATCTTATTTATCTATGTTACCCAACTAATTCTGATTCATCCGCCACACATGCACAAAGTAGATGTCCTAACCGACTTGCCAAAGCTATAGTTTGTTAACATGACATTTGTGGAGTGGTTGAAAAACAAGTTTTAATGACTCCAACCTAAGTGTATGTAAATGTATGACTTCAACTGTATCTCCCTGGCATATTACATCATTTATGCAGCAGCATACAAGACATTTTTGGACTCACAGTTGTGCTGTGCTCACTTGAACAGGAAGGTGGCGAGTCAGTCCTTCTTGTGGGCAAATTTTGTCATAAAACTTTGTCATGAAAGTCTGGCATTCTCTGGATTTATGTTGCTTCCAAGACAACTTAGAAAAAAATAAGGTTGAATCATGACATCAGTGGTCTTCAGGTCGGAGCTCTAGAAAGAGGCCCGAGTTCTCAACATGTATTTCCGAGTTGGAAGACCATTCAAAACGTATTCTCTCAGTCAGAGCTTGTTTTTTTTCAGAGTTCCCAGTTGTCTTGAACTAACTGAAGTCTGAGATTTCCCAGTTCCGAGTTTCCAGTTGTTTTGAACACGGCACAAGTCATGCTGGCTTGACAGCATGGCCAATGTATTCAACCTTTTTTGGCCCATGGTGTTGCGTGTGAATGTTTATCCCTTAAACCCAGACCTGGACCACACACCCTCTCCACCGAATAGCATGCAGGAGAAGCAAAGTAGGGATTGCTTTGCAAAGCCACTGATTCCTTCCAAACCACTCATTGTTGAATTTACGATTTCCAACTTGTTGTGTAATGTTTATGTCCAATGGCCGATGAGCACCTATACATTTTATCTATAATTTCTCTTGATATGACAAGGATTGAAAAGGATTTGCCAGTAAATTGTTGACTGATTCATGAAGATGACTGCTTGCTCCCTAAGATTTTGAAAGTATGACATTGACATGATCAGTCCAATCAAAGCTACGGTAGATACAATGTGATTTTACGTTATTATATCTGTGGCCAATGACCTTGAGCCTTCTTGGATGAGCACTTCTAATGTAAATCTAAGGCAGCACCCAAGGGGACTTGAACTTTCAAGCTCTCCCTATAGATCTTACACAAGGTAGTGTCCCCATGAGTGACAGTACACTGAGCCAATCACGGCGCAACTAGAGAAAATTACCAATCCCTACGCTCTGTATTTTCCGCCGGCTGCCCCTCCACCACAGAGCTAACATAATGAGTATTTATCTTTGTCTCTCTCACTGTCATGCAGAACTTGCTCCTGAGCAGATGACCAGAGAGCAGCTCTTAGAACGTAAGTGATATTGGTGAAATTTACCAAATAAATAGTACCCCGTGAAACCTATGGAACTGGATAGGGATCAACATGGACATTCACGATGATCATTTGGTAAACCTAACATTGAGTTCTGGTATATAAACAGTATTCTTCTCCTTCTCAGATTATTTTGACATTAAACTGGATCGCGAAACAGCCTACAGCAAACTTCGTCTGAGAGATAACACATTTGTCAGAAGAGTAAAAAACAAACAAAAACACCAAATTGAAAATCGTCAGAATCTGAGATTTACAGATGTTGCTCAGGTTTTGTGTCAAAGTCTTCCAACAGATAGAAACTACTACTGGGAGGTTTTGTGTCAAAGTCTTCCAACAGATAGAAACTACTACTGGGAGGTTTTGTGTCAATGTCTTCCAACAGATAGAAACTACTACTGGGAGGTTTTGTGTCAAAGTCTTCCAACAGATAGAAACTACTACTGGGAGGTTTTGTGTCAAAGTCTTCCAACAGATAGAAACTACTACTGGGAGGTTTTGTGTCAAAGTCTTCCAACAGATAGAAACTACTACTGGGAGGTTTTGTGTCAAAGTCTTCCAACAGATAGAAACTACTACTGGGAGGTTTTGTGTCAAAGTCTTCCAACAGATAGAAACTACTACTGGGAGGTTTTGTGTCAAAGTCTTCCAACAGATAGAAACTACTACTGGGAGGTTTTGTGTCAAAGTCTTCCAACAGATAGAAACTACTACTGGGAGGTTTTGTGTCAAAGTCTTCCAACAGATAGAAACTACTACTGGGAGGTTTTGTGTCAAAGTCTTCCAACAGATAGAAACTACTACTGGGAGGTTTTGTGTCAAAGTCTTCCAACAGATAGAAACTACTACTGGGAGGTTTTGTGTCAAAGTCTTCCAACAGATAGAAACTACTACTGGGAGGTTTTGTGTCAAAGTCTTCCAACAGATAGAAACTACTACTGGGAGGTTTTGTGTCAAAGTCTTCCAACAGATAGAAACTACTACTGGGAGGTTTTGTGTCAAAGTCTTCCAACAGATAGAAACTACTACTGGGAGGTTTTGTGTCAAAGTCTTCCAACAGATAGAAACTACTACTGGGAGGTTTTGTGTCAAAGTCTTCCAACAGATAGAAACTACTACTGGGAGGTTTTGTGTCAAAGTCTTCCAACAGATAGAAACTACTACTGGGAGGTTTTGTGTCAAAGTCTTCCAACAGATAGAAACTACTACTGGGAGGTTTTGTGTCAAAGTCTTCCAACAGATAGAAACTACTACTGGGAGGTTTTGTGTCAAAGTCTTCCAACAGATAGAAACTACTACTGGGAGGTTTTGTGTCAAAGTCTTCCAACAGATAGAAACTACTACTGGGAGGTTTTGTGTCAAAGTCTTCCAACAGATAGAAACTACTACTGGGAGGTTTTGTGTCAAAGTCTTCCAACAGATAGAAACTACTACTGGGAGGTTTTGTGTCAAAGTCTTCCAACAGATAGAAACTACTACTGGGAGGTTTTGTGTCAAAGTCTTCCAACAGATAGAAACTACTACTGGGAGGTTTTGTGTCAAAGTCTTCCAACAGATAGAAACTACTACTGGGAGGTTTTGTGTCAAAGTCTTCCAACAGATAGAAACTACTACTGGGAGGTTTTGTGTCAAAGTCTTCCAACAGATAGAAACTACTACTGGGAGGTTTTGTGTCAAAGTCTTCCAACAGATAGAAACTACTACTGGGAGGTTTTGTGTCAAAGTCTTCCAACAGATAGAAACTACTACTGGGAGGTTTTGTGTCAAAGTCTTCCAACAGATAGAAACTACTACTGGGAGGTTTTGTGTCAAAGTCTTCCAACAGATAGAAACTACTACTGGGAGGTTTTGTGTCAAAGTCTTCCAACAGATAGAAACTACTACTGGGAGGTTTTGTGTCAAAGTCTTCCAACAGATAGAAACTACTACTGGGAGGTTTTGTGTCAAAGTCTTCCAACAGATAGAAACTACTACTGGGAGGTTTTGTGTCAAAGTCTTCCAACAGATAGAAACTACTACTGGGAGGTTTTGTGTCAAAGTCTTCCAACAGATAGAAACTACTACTGGGAGGTTTTGTGTCAAAGTCTTCCAACAGATAGAAACTACTACTGGGAGGTTTTGTGTCAAAGTCTTCCAACAGATAGAAACTACTACTGGGAGGTTTTGTGTCAAAGTCTTCCAACAGATAGAAACTACTACTGGGAGGTTTTGTGTCAAAGTCTTCCAACAGATAGAAACTACTACTGGGAGGTTTTGTGTCAAAGTCTTCCAACAGATAGAAACTACTACTGGGAGGTTTTGTGTCAAAGTCTTCCAACAGATAGAAACTACTACTGGGAGGTTTTGTGTCAAAGTCTTCCAACAGATAGAAACTACTACTGGGAGGTTTTGTGTCAAAGTCTTCCAACAGATAGAAACTACTACTGGGAGGTTTTGTGTCAAAGTCTTCCAACAGATAGAAACTACTACTGGGAGGTTTTGTGTCAAAGTCTTCCAACAGATAGAAACTACTACTGGGAGGTTTTGTGTCAAAGTCTTCCAACAGATAGAAACTACTACTGGGAGGTTTTGTGTCAAAGTCTTCCAACAGATAGAAACTACTACTGGGAGGTTTTGTGTCAAAGTCTTCCAACAGATAGAAACTACTACTGGGAGGTTTTGTGTCAAAGTCTTCCAACAGATAGAAACTACTACTGGGAGGTTTTGTGTCAAAGTCTTCCAACAGATAGAAACTACTACTGGGAGGTTTTGTGTCAAAGTCTTCCAACAGATAGAAACTACTACTGGGAGGTTTTGTGTCAAAGTCTTCCAACAGATAGAAACTACTACTGGGAGGTTTTGTGTCAAAGTCTTCCAACAGATAGAAACTACTACTGGGAGGTTTTGTGTCAAAGTCTTCCAACAGATAGAAACTACTACTGGGAGGTTTTGTGTCAAAGTCTTCCAACAGATAGAAACTACTACTGGGAGGTTTTGTGTCAAAGTCTTCCAACAGATAGAAACTACTACTGGGAGGTTTTGTGTCAAAGTCTTCCAACAGATAGAAACTACTACTGGGAGGTTTTGTGTCAAAGTCTTCCAACAGATAGAAACTACTACTGGGAGGTTTTGTGCACAGGGTGCCAAGGTGTTAAGATAGCAGTCTCAGATCAAAATATCAACCAAATCAATGTTCAGGAGGCTAAGGTTAATAAGATTTTTGGTCAGAATTCTAATTCCTAGGCTTTAGAATTTACCCCTAAAATATCCATAACCCACAATAACATAGATATTGGTGAACACAACGTGAACAGAGTAGGGGTGTTCCTAAACAATACAAGAGGAGAACTGTCTTTCTACCAGGTCTCCCAGGACCTCCCAACAGTTACCCTCCTCCATAAAACCCCAAGACATGCAGTGAGGACCTATCCCGGGTTTTGGCTTGGGTATGGATCCACTGTGACCATCTGCCCTGACCCTAGATGAGACCCAGTAAGCAAAATTACAACGGAAATTAAAAATAAATTATGTGTTTATGATTTCTTAATGTGCATATCAGGTGCTGAATGAAAGGTTAGAAGACGTATTTTCCGGACACAATGAATTGTCTAAAATACATCTGAAATGGATGTCAACTATATACGAATTTTCAGGACACTGACGTCCAGAAGATACTTATTTTTTACAGCGATTTAAGACATCTTATGTGGACACAAAAAATATGTCTTATACGGACTTCAATCACTGTACTGTGATGTTGAAAATACATATACATACATACATACATACATACATACATTGATTTTGGCCAAATTTCAACTGCACATACTGTCTCAATGAAGAAAGCATTATATCACAATAATAATTGATCAATCCAATTCAATTGGAAAGATTAGGCAACTAAAGATTGCAACATAAAATTTCCTTCACTTGTATTGCTCCCATTGCACTTATGTTTGCTTTTTTCCCTAAACATTGAAAATGTCAATATATGTATAGAGAAAAATTTGGTCTATAAACCAACACACAACTTCAACTACCATAACATTTTCAGTAACGGTTACAGAAATATGTTTTACTTGCTATGACTGTAATATGTTATTGTTTATCTACCTTAATTGAAAGCGTTGACTGTAGGTTGGTTTAGATAAAAGCATCTGCGGAATGACCAAAATGTAAATATAAAAACTAAACTCACAAAGCAAGCTGGCTTTTATGCTAATTTGCTCCACCCCCAAACAAGAGTCAGTACTGATCATGGAACCCTACCTTACTCTAATGTATTCTACTGGACTGTACTTTACTGTACTGTACTTTACTGTACTGTATTAATCTCTACTGTACTGTGCTCTACTGTATTGTACTGTTCAGCCCAAACTTGTGAAACATAGATGATAGATGTCTATGTTTGGACCACATCAGGGCCGGACCAAATCTGAACCAACTCTAGACGTCTATGTTTGGACCAAATGGTTGGTCTGGACCGGACGTCTGTGGAGGTTGAAATCAAGGCTGGTCCAGACCCTACCATATCTGAACCGAACATAGATGCCTACAAATGGTTCAGATCCAGACCAAAAATCTACGTCCATGAAATCAAGGCTGGTCCGGACCACACCAAAAAAAAGATGGCCGGTCCAGACAGATCGGTAAATGCTTAGTGGGGAACGACAAACCAGGGTCATGGCTTGAAAGGCAAACACCACACTGGACCAATCATTGATGTCTATATTTGGGGCAAATCAGGGCCAGTCTGTACCAGACCAAATCTGAACTAATCAGATTTTTGGGCCAATACATATTTTTTGTGATCAGATCAAGGCCGGTCCGGACCTGAGCAAATCTGAAGCAATTATAGACGTCTATCTTAGGACCAACAATGGGCCAGTCGGGACCTGACATCTGTAGACGTTGAAATTAAGGCCGGCCTGGGTGAGATCTGAAACAAACATAGATGTCTATGCTTGGCCCAAGTCAAGGCCAGTCCGGATCAGACTAAATCTGAACCATAAATCTTTTTCATGTATATTGTATTTTAGAATCAATGTTACATTTTTTCTGACATTTCATATTCAATGTAACCATTTTCTAACATATTTTAGATTCCATTTTCTAACAAAAGTCATACTTTCTAACGTTTTTTCTTAACTCTTGCTTTTTTTACTGGTCAGTTCCAGTCTTGTTGATTCCAGGAACAAATACATGTGCATTTTTTGGCTGACAAAAATGGTATTATAATTTCATTTTCAATCATTAATTAGGTAATCTATATATTAATGATAAGCCACTGCGGTCCTCTTTCGAAACAGTTAATACGAGTTTTGACTCAAACCACTCCACTGAACAGGTATTGTGTTCAAGGTGATACTGTAATCAACCCCATTTCACATGTTTTCCCCTGCATAGCTAGTATATGGTAATAACAACCTATTCTTTATTTTGCTATATTTCATGAAATTGTATTTAAAAAAAGGCGTCAACACTGTTGACAACGGTCTCTCATCAGTGGGACATGATGGTAGTCACATTCTGTAACCAAGATTTGGTATTTATTCAGATCCACATTAGCCGCTGCAAAAGCATCAGCTACTCTTCCTGGGGTCCACATGAAACATGACATACTGCATAGTGCAGAGCATTATTAGTCAAGGACTGAAATACATTTAAAATGTATCACACAGCCTACATATCAGTACATACACACAATATCTAGGTCTAATACAAGGTACTGTGCAAATTACAATACAAGATATATAAAATGGCTGTCTCTCCGCAGTCCACTTTTCTGCAGTAAGATGTTATTTTACAGTGCATTCAGAAAGTATTCAGACCCCTTGACTTTTTCCACATTTTGTTATGCTACAGCCTTATTCTAAAATTGATTAAATTGTTTTATTCCCTTAATCTACACACAATACCCCATAATGACAAACAATTTGGGGGGCAAATGTATAAAACAGTACCTCAGACTGGGGTGAAGGTTTACCTTCCAACAGGAAGAGGAAAGAGGGCCTTCTACTGGCCCTCCAACACCACTTCCAGCAGCATCTGTTCTCCCATCTAAGTACTGACCAGGACCAACACTGCTTAGCTTCAAAAGCAAGCAGTGTTGCAGGAGTCCGAGAAATTCCAGTGATCTTACATTTTCCACATTCCTATAGCTATAATCTTTCTCCTAGCGCATGTCATTTGCTGTCAACTTCCAAAATAATTCACCAATAAAAACATTCTACAGGTCAATGAATCTATTGTGCTTGTTTTCATAAGCCAATACATCATGTAAAAATGGTGTATTGCATATCAATGGCTCTGATATACACAGAGTGTACAAAACATTAGGAACACCATCCTAATAAGGCGTTGCACCCTCTTTTGCTCTTAGAACAGCCTCAATTAATCAGGGCATGGACGACAAGGTCTTGAAAGCATTCCACAGGGATGCTGGGCCATGTTTACTCCAATGCTTCCCACAGTTGTGTCAAGTTGGCTGGATGTCCTTTGGGTAGTGGACCATTCTTGATACACACGGGAAACTGTTGAGCTTAAAAAACTTGGCAGCGTTGCAGTTCTTGACAATCAAACTGGTGCACCTGGCCAGCCTCATTATTGCAATAATTAAATAAAGATGATTGTTTGAAGCAATGACCAAATGTCTCTCAGTACTGAATTCCCACGACATACTACCATACCCCATTCAAAAGCACTTTAATCTTTTGTCTTGCCCATACAACCTCTGAATGGCACACACACACAATCCATCTCAATGGTCTTAAAAATCCTTCTTTAACCTGTCTCTTCCCCTTCATCTACACAGATTGCATTTGATTTTACCGGTGACATCAATAAATAAAGGGAGCATAGCTTTCATCTATATTCACCTGGTTAGTCTGTCATGACAGAGCAAGTGTTCCTAATGCTTTGTACACTCCAATGTATCTTGTAGGAGAATGCTGCTACCTCATCTAGGGATGGATTTGACCCTTTTATTAACACATGACAAACCAAACTTTGTCCATGAATTTTACAATAAATGGTCATTTACAGTGGTTCCTAACCCTTACATGTGTGAATACCCAGAGAGAGAGAAAAGAGAGGAGTTCAAGTGCACCAAAAGCTCTTTATTATTAACCATGTGACACAAACAGCAGCGATGAATGGACAGGGAACATGGCCAAGTCCCAAATGACACTATTCCCTATATAGTGCACTACTTTTGACCAGGGCCTATAGAGTTCTCATCAATAGTTATGCACAATATAGAGAATAGGGTGCCATGTGGGACGGGCCCAATGACGAGGAAGAGGGTTGAATCAAATCTTGTTGAAAGCTGCTACGTCGACACTCTGGACCTGTAGAACAAAAGAATAGAGAACATTCATCAAGATAAACTACACAACAGTTTCCAACCGTCTCTCATTTGGTTAAGATAACCATACAAGGTCATACAGTATAGTATATTGTCAAAGAGAGGTGTGTGTGTGTGTGTGTGTGTCTGAGAATCATGCCTGCACTCACGTAGTCCTCAAACTTGGTGATCTCCTCCTCTAGCAGGTCTGTCCCCACCTTGTTGTCCTCAACAACACACTGGATCTGTAGCTTCCTGATACCATAACCCACTGGAACCAGCTTAGACTGACCCCACAGCAGACCGTCAGCAACAACAGACCTCACACACTCCTCCAGCTTAGCCATGTCTGTTTCATCATCCCACTGAGAGAGCAAAAGGGAGAGCAGAGAGAGGGGAAGGTGGAGAGAAAGGGAAATAACATAACCGGAAGACATGAAGAAAGATTTGAATGTCATGAAAACACACTGGAACAAATATACCATCATAAATATTTATAAAATACTGTCTACTGATGGAGAGCGCGTTAGGAAGAGTGGGTGGGGACTGTGACGTACAGGCTTGACATCTAATAGGATAGAAGACTTTGCGATGAGGATGGGTTTCTTGGCCTTCTTCTCTGCGTACTCTTTCAGCCTCTGCTCTTTGATTTGCTCTGCCTCCGCATCCTCCTCGTCATCACTGCCAAACAGGTCCATATCATCATCATCATCCTCCTCCTCCTCAACTGGAGCACTGGTCGTCTTCTGCTGGACAGATGTGGCCTGAGGAGGTGAGGAGCAGACCAATAATATGAGAAAAATATATGCCAGTTAACATTGTGTCCTGCCAGAAAGTACAACGACTCAGTCTGCACTAATAATAGTCCATAGCTACTCGTCTCCTTAAAATGATGCCATCTGTCGGAAGACAATGGCCACTAAGCATATGCTTCTATCCAAAGCAATTTACACAAAAATGTGTGATTGATTACATGTATGTGATCCTTGCGGAAAATGAACCCACAACCTTGTTTTTGCTAGCGCCATGCTCTTCCTAACTCAGCCACACAGGACCAGCGTGAGAGGGACTTACATTTGTACAGGGGGCTGCAGGGACTGGGGCTGGCGATGGGAATTTCTCCAGGACCGATACCCGACACTCCAACTTAGACAGAGCTGACCGCAGGTCCTCCACCACTGACAGAGACACACACGGGAAAGAGAGTCAGTAAGATCACATGGAAGGAAGCACACGCGCACCTTTGAGTAAGATACACAGATGCCACACACACCTTGGTGCAGACTGTGGTTCTCTAGCTCCAGGATCTTGATCTGTGTGACGAGTTCCCCTTGATCTCCTGTCCCATTAGCTGCACTCTGAACACAAAACACACACACACACACACGAAAGTCAACATGTCACTGTAAGCAGATCACCAGCAACCTCTACTGGCCAAACTCAGGTAACATGATCAGTTAAATCGAAGACACAATAGGGTAAACAACAGATCTGTCACATGTTGTGTTCATAAATAAATACAGCTGTTGGCAGAGAGCGAATAGACAATGAATGACAGCTACAATTACAGCTAATGCAACGCTCTTCCCACTCAGGAAGAAAGAGTGTGGAAAGGATGGGCATTAGCAATTTTTTAACTATTCGAATAATATAAAACAACATTTGGATATCCAGATAGTCAACATTTAAAATTAAAATACTACTCGACCAATTAGAAAGACAGAAAATGCCACAAAAGCAGACAATGTGCTGTTTTCAGACTTCTCTTTAACTGTTGCCGTTAGCCTGATTCAGTTTTCACAAAAAGTTCTGGTGAGTGTTTTGCATTGATCTGTGTAAGGTCTTGTGGAAACTCCGTTGGTGCGTGCCTGTAGGGTAAAATCACCAATTGAAGTGGGGAAAATAGCATACCATTGTCAGGGCTGACCGGGGGGCTAAAAGCACCATGATAGTAAAATGTATTTTCCTGTAAAACCCAACAAGATAGAAAATGAGCTTGAAAAGACTTTTAGATAAAGCTTCTTCATTATTTTTTGCTTTTTCATAGGCCGCTCACAAGTGTTAGAATACAAACGTCAGTTCGGATATCCGATTAACATTGCCCATCCCGAGTCTAAGGTCTTGGTGATGATCAGAGGAGCTTTCAGTAGTAAAGAAAGGCATTGATGTTTATGGTTAGGTACAGTTGTGCAACGATTGTGCTTTTTTTGCAAATGCGCTTTTGTTAAATCATCCCCCGTTTGGCGAAGTTGGTTCAGGCAGAGGTATACCCAGGACTGGTCTACAGGAGATTCAGGCAGAGGTATACCCAGGACTGGTCTACAGGAGGGTTCAGGCAGAGGTATACCCAGGACTGGTCTACAGGAGGGATCAGGCAGAGGTATACCCAAGACTGGTCTACAGGAGGGTTCAGGCAGAGGTATACCCAGGACTGGTCTACAGGAGGGATCAGGCAGAGGTATACCCAGGACTGGTCTACAGGAGGGTTCAGGCAGAGGTATACCCAGGACTGGTCTACAGGAGGGATCAGGCAGAGGTATACCCAGGACTGGTCTACAGGAGGGATCAGGGAGAGGTATACCCAGGACTGGTCTACAGGAGGGTTCAGGCAGAGGTATACCCAGGACTGGTCTACAGGATGGTTCAGGCAGAGGTATACCCAGGACTGGTCTACAGGAGGGTTCAGGCAGAGGTATACCCAGGACTGGTCTACAGGAGGGTTCAGGCAGAGGTATACCCAGGACTGGTCTACAGGAGGGATCAGGCAGAGGTATACCCAGGACTGGTCTACAGGAGGGATCAGGCAGAGGTATACCCAGGACTGGTCTACAGGAGGGTTCAGGCAGAGGTATACCCAGGACTGGTCTACAGGAGGGATCAGGCAGAGGTATACCCAGGACTGGTCTACAGGAGGGTTCAGGCAGAGGTATACCCAGGACTGGTCTACAGGAGGGGTCAGGCAGAGGTATACCCAGGACTGGTCTACAGGAGGGTTCAGGCAGAGGTATACCCAGGACTGGTCTACAGGAGGGTTCAGGCAGAGGTATACCCAGGACTGGTCTACAGGAGGGATCGGGCAGAGGTATACCCAGGACTGGTCTACAGGAGGGTTCAGGCAGAGGTCTACCCAGGACTGGTCTACAGGAGGGTTCAGGCAGAGGTATACCCAGGACTGGTCTACAGGAGGGATCAGGCAGAGGTATACCCAGGACTGGTCTACAGGAGGGATCAGGCAGAGGTATACCCAGGACTGGTCTACAGGAGGGATCAGGCAGAGGAATGAAGGGTTAAGTCAGTCACGCAAGAAATCATACAAACAGAAGTCTTGCCTCAGCAGGTTATACCTGCATAAACCCACACACACCCCTGAGGCTTAAACCAGCGTTACGAGCCACAACATGCTACTGGAACATGCAGGAATGGCATGTAGAATGATAGTGAAAACATCAAAACTATGAAATAACACATATGCTTCAAGGTGGGAACCACATACACGGAGATCATCCGTTCATCTACTCTGCATCTCACAAAGACAGTGGTTGGAACCAAAAATCAGAAATTTAGACTCAGACCAAAAGGACAGATTTCCATTGCTCGTGTTTCTTGGCCCAAGCAAGTCTCTTCTTCCTATTGGTGTCCTTTAGTAGTGGTTTCTTTGCAGCAATTCGACCATGAAGGCCTGATTCACGCAGTCTCCTCTGAACAGTTGATGTTGAGATGTCTCTGTTACTTGAACTCTGTGAAGCATTTATTTGGGCTGAAATCTGAAGTGCAGTTAACTCTAATGAACTTATCCTCTGCAGCAGAGGTAACTCTGGGTCTTCCTTTCCTGTGGCGGTCCTCATGAGAGCCAGTTTCATCATAGCGCTGGATGGTTTTTGCGACTGCACTTGAAGAAACGTTCAAAGTTCTTGACATTATCTGTATTGACTGACCTTCATGGTTTAAAGTAATGTTGAACTGTAATTTCTCTTTGCTTTTTTGAAGTGTTCTTGCCATAATATGGACTTGGTATTTTACCAAATAGGGCTATCTTCTGTATACCACCCCTACCTTGTCACAACACAACTGATTGGCTCAAACGCATTAAGGAAAGAAATTCCACAAATGAACTTTTAACAAGGCACACCTGTTAATTGAAATGCATTCCAGGTGACTACCTCATGAAGCTGGTTGAGAGAATGCAGAGTGTGCAAAGCTGTCAGTTTTTGGTTACTACAAGATTCCATATGTGTTATTACATACAGTGGGGAGAACAAGTATTTGATACACTGTCAATTTTGCAGGTTTTCCTACTTACAAAGCATGTAGAGGTCTGTAATTTTTATCATAGGTACACTTCAACTGTGAGAGACGGAATCTAAAACAAAAATCCAGAAAATCACATTGTATGATTTTTAAGTAATTAATTTGCATTTTATTGCATGACATAAGTATTTGATCACCTACCAACCAGTAAGAATTCCGGCTCTCACAGACCTGTTCGTTTTTCTTTAAGAAGCCCTCCTGTTCTCCACTCATTACCTGTATTAACTGCACCTGTTTGAACTCGTTACCTGTATAAAAGACACCTGTCCACACACTCAATCAAACAGACTCCAACCTCTCCACAATGGCCAAGACAAGAGAGCTGTGTAAGGACATCAGGGATAAAATTGTAGACCTGCACAAGGCTGGGATGGGCTACAGGACAATAGGCAAGCAGCTTGGTGAGAAGGCAACAACTGTTGGCGCAATTATTAGAAAATGGAAGAAGTTCAAGATGACGGTCAATCACCCTCGGTCTGGGGCTCCATGCAAGATCTCACCTCGTGGGGCATCAATGATCATGAGGAAGTTGAGGGATCAGCCCAGAACTACACGGCAGGACCTGGTCAATGACCTGAAGAGAGCTGGGACCACCGTTTCAAAGAAAACCATTAGTAACACACTACGCCGTCATGGGTTAAAATCCTGCAGCGCACGCAAGGTCCCCCTGCTCAAGCCAGCGCATGTCCAGGCCCGTCTGAAGTTTGCCAATTGACCATCTGGATGATCCAGAGGAGTAATGGGAGAAGGTCATGTGGTCTGATGAGACAAAAATAGAGCTTTTTGGTCTAAACTCCACTCGCCGTGTTTGGAGGAAGAAGAAGGATGAGTACAACCCCAAGAACACCATCCCAACCGTGAAGCATGGAGGTGGAAACATAATTATTTGGGGATGCTTTTCTGCAAAGGGGACAGGACGACTGCACCGTATTGAGGGGAGGATGGATGGGGCCATGTATCGCGAGATCTTGGCCAACAACCTCCTTCCCTCAGTAAGAGCATTGAAGATGGGTCGTGGCTGGGTCTTCCAGCATGACAACGACCCAAAAACACAGCCAGGGCAACTAAGGAGTGGCTCCGTAAGAAGCATCTCAAGGTCCTGGAGTGGCCTAGCCAGTCTCCAGACCTGAACCCAAAAGAATATCTTTGGAGGGAGCTGAAAGTCCGTATTGCCCAGCGACAGCCCCGAAACCTGAAGGATCTGGAGAAGGTCTGTATGGAGGAGTGGGCCAAAATCCCTGCTGTAGTGTGTGCAAACCTGGTCAAGAACTACAGGAAACGTATGATCTCTGTAATTGCAAACAAAGGTTTCTGTACCTAATATTAAGTTCTGCTTTTCTGATGTATCAAATACTTATGTCATGCAATAAAATGCAAATTAATTACTTAAAAATCATACAATGTGATTTTCTGGATTTTTGTTTTAGATTCCATCTCTCACAGTTGAAGTGTACCTATGATAAAAATTACAGACCTCTACATGCTTTGTAAGTAGGAAAACCTGCAAAATCGGCAGTGTATCAAATACTTGTTCTCCCCACTGTAGTTTTGATGTCTTCACTAGTATTCTACAATGTAGAAAATAGTACAAATACAAACCTTTGAACGAGTAGGTGTACAAACCTTTGACTGGTTCTGTGTGTGTAATATATATATATATATATATATATGCTCAAAAAAATAAAGGGAACACTAAAATAACACATCCTAGATCTGAATGAATGAAATATTCTTATTCAATACTTTTTTCTTTACATAGTTGAATGTGCTGACAACAAAATCAGACAACAATTATCAATGGAAATCAAATTTATCAACCCATGGAGGTCTGGATTTGGAGTCACACTCAAAATTAAAGTGGAAAACCACACTACAGGCTGATCCAACTTTGATGTAATGTCCTTAAAACAAGTCAAAATGAGGCTCAGTAGTGTGTGTGTGGACTCCACGTGCCTGTATGACCTCCCTACAACGCCTGGGCATGCTCCTGATGAGGTGGCGGATGGTCTCCTGAGGGATCTCCTCTCAGACCTGGACTAAAGCATCCGCCAACTCCTGGACAGTCTGTGGTGCAACGTGGCGTTGGTGGATGGAGCGAGACATGATGTCCCAGATGTGCTCAATTGGATTCAGGTCTGGGGAACGGGCGGGCCAGTCCATAGCATCAATGCCTTCCTCTTGCAGGAACTGCTGACACACTCCAGCCACATGAGGTCTAGCATTGTCTTGCATTAGGAGGAACCCAGGGCCAACCGCACCAGCATATGGTCTCACAAGGGGTCTGAGGATCTCATCTCGGTACCTAATGGCAGTCAGGCTACCTCTGGCGAGCCCATGGAGGGCTGTGCGGCCCCCCAAAGAAATGCCACCCCACACCATGACTGACCCACCGCCAAACTGGTCATGCTGGAGGATGTTGCAGGCAGCAGAACGTTCTCCACGGCGTCTCCAGACTCTGTCACATGTGCTCAGTGTGAACCTACTTTCATCTGTGAAGAGCACAGGGCGCCAGTGGCGAATTTGCCAATCTTGGTGTTCTCTGGCAAATGCCAAACGTCCTGCACGGTGTTGGGCTGTAAGCACAACCCCCACCTGTGGACGTCGGGCCCTCATACCACCCTCATGGAGTCTGTTTCTGACCGTTTGAGCAGACACATGCACATTTGTGGCCTGCTGGAGGTCATTTTGCAGGCCTCTGGCAGTGCTCCTCCTGCTCCTTCTTGCACAAAGGCGGAGGTAGCGGTCCTGCTGCTGTGTTGTTGCCCTCCTATGGCCTCCTCCACGTCTCCTGATGTACTAGCCTGTCTCCTGGTAGCGCCTCCATGCTCTGGACACTACGCTGACAGACACAGCAAACCTTCTTGCCACAGCTCGCATTGATGTGCCATCCTGGATGAGCTGCACTACCTGAGCCACTTGTGTGGGTTGTAGACTCCGTCTCATGCTACCACTAGAGTGAAAGCACCGCCAGCATTCAAAAGTGACCAAAACATCAGCCAGGAAGCATAGGAACTGAGAAGTGGTCTGTGGTCACCACCTGCCGAACCACTCCTTTATTGGGGGTGTCTTGCTAATTGCCTATAATTTCCACCTGTTGTCTATTCCATTTGCACAACAGCATGTGAAATTTATTGTCAATCAGTTTTGCTTCCTAAGTGGACAGTTTGATTTCACAGAAGTGTGATTGACTTGGAGTTACATTGTGTTGTTTAAGTGTTCCCTTTATTTTTTTGAGCAGTGTATATTGGCATTTGCTTGTGATTCAAGTTATTTAGTTGGCCATGATGGCATCTATTGGTTGCCATATAAAGAATATAAGTGGACCTGAATAGAGGCTGTTTATCCAGAGACATCTACTATTGGCTACCCTCCGACGTATGAGAATTCTAAGAACTCCAGAATATAACATTGGACATGAGGGGTTGTGTTCAGAAGGCATGAAATAGGAGTAAAACTTGTGAAACGGAGGCACTAGCCTGTACTCCTTGGTGAACACTTTGAAGATGTTTTCTCCTGTTTGTGCTCTTCGAACACAACCGGTGAAGTGAACATCGTTCAGTTCATCATTCATCCGACCTTGGTCTGCTGGATCTGGCTCTTTGTCTGTTCTTTTCCTTTCTCTTCCTGCATGCCTCAATGCATTCTGGGATTGATCCATTACAAAGCAAAAATGGCAGAGTCCAATGGATCAATTTATCTGTCTCTCTAACTTCTCTCCTCTGTGTAACTAACCATCTAGCCTGTCCCTTTCTCCCTCTTTCTCTGCTTCGGATCAAAGATGCTGTCTCAGTGGAACCCCCCGTGTTCAGCAATGGATCAGTCTGATCCTGATCTCCCTCCCAACCACTGCCAGGTGGACTGTACCAATGAGGTGGCAGAGGGGGGTCAGAGGAACAGGGGTGGTGTCTCTTTGTCCTCCCCAGAGAGCAGCAGCATGAATGGAGATGGCAACCGGAAACGCAGTGGGAAGAGCCGTCGCCGTCGGACGCCGCCGTCTATTCCATTTGCACAACAGCATGTGAAATTTATTGTCAATCAGTGTTGCTTCCTAAGTGGACAGTTTGATTTCACAGAATTGTGATTGACTTGGAGTTACATTGTGTTGTTTAAGTGTTCCCTTTATTTTTTTGAGCAGTGTATATATATATATATGGCTATTTCAGCCAAACCCGTTGGGTGACAGGTGTATAAAATAGAGCACAGCCATGCAATCTCCATAGACAAATATTAGCAGTAGAATGGCCTTACTGAAGAGCTCAGTGACTTTCAACGTGGCACCGTCATAGGATGCCAGCCACCCTTCAACAAGTCAGTTCTTCACATTTCTGCCCTGCTAGAGCTGCTGCGGTTAAGTGTAAGTGCTTTTATTGTGAAGTGGAAATGTCTAGGAGCAACAATGGCTCAGCCGCAAAGTGATAGGCCACTCAAGCTCACTGAACAGGACCGCTTTAGAAAAATTGTCTGTCCTCGGTTGCAACACTCACTACAGAGTTTCAAACTACCTCTGGAAACAACTGTTCGTTGGGAGCTTCATGAAATGGGTTTCCATGGCCAAGCAGCAGCACACAAGCCAAAGATCACCATGTGCAATGCCAAGTGTCGGCTGAAGTGGGGTAAAAGTCACTGCCATTGGACTCTGGAGCAGTGGAAACGCATTCTCTGGAGTGATGAATCACGCTTCATCTGGCAGTCTGATGGACGTATCTGGGTTTGGCAGATGCCAGGAGAACGCTACGTGCCCCAATGCATAGTGCCAACTTTGTTGGTTTTTATTTTACACTTCATTTAGTAAATATTTTCTTAACTATTTATTGAACTGCATTGTTGGTTAAGTGCTTATATGTAAGAATTTTACAGTAAAGTCTACACCTGTTGTATTCGGCGCATGTGGCAAATACAATTTGATTTGAACTGTAACGTTTGGTGGAGGAGGAATAATGGTCTGGGGTTGTTTTTCATGGTTCGGGCCCCTTAGTTCCAGTGAAGGGAAATCTTAATGCTACAGCATACAATGACATTCTAGATGATTCTGTGCTTCCAACTTTGTGGCAACAGTTTAGGGAAGGCACTTTCCTGTTTCAGCATTACAATGCCCCAATGCACAAAGCGAGATCCATGCAGAAATGGTTTGTTGAGATTGGGATGTAAGAACTTGACTGGCCTGCACAGAGTCCTGACCTCAAACCTATCAAACACCTTTGGGATGAATTGGAACGTTGACTGCGAGCCAGGTCTAATCGCCCAACATCAGTGCCCAAACTCACTAATGCTCTGGTGGTTGATTGGAAGCAAGTCCCAGCAGCAATGTTCCAACATCTAGTGGAAAGCCTTCCCAAGAGTGGAGGCTGTTTTAGCAGCCAGCAAAGACGGGACCAACTCCATATTAATGCCCATGATTTTGGAATGAGATGTTAGACGAGCAGGTGTCCACATACATTTGGACATGTGTGTGGGTGGGGTCTTGGACCAGGTAACACACTACAAAAGATGATCTACAGTACCATGCAAACGTTTTAGACAGGAGTGAAAAAATGCTGTAAAGTAAGAATGCTTTCAAAAATAGACATTAATAGTTTATATTTATCAATTAACAAAATGCAAAGTGAGTGAACGGAACAAAAATCTACATCAAACCAATATTTGGTGTGACCACCCTTTGCCTTCAAAACAGCATAATTTCTTCTAGGTACACTTGCACACAGTTTTTGAAGGAACTCGGCAGGTAGGTTGGCCCAAACATCTTGGAGAACTAACCACAGTTCTTCTGTGGATTTAGACAGCCTCGGGTGCTCCTCTCTCTTCATGTAATCCCAGACAGACTCGATGATGTTGAGATCAGGGCTCTGTGGGAGCCGTACTATCACTTCCAGGACTCCTTTTACACTGAAGATAATTCTTAATGACTTTCGCTGTATGTTTGGGGTCGTTGTCATGCTGCAGAATAAATTTGGGGCCAATCAGATGCCTCCCTGATGGTATTGCATGACGGATAAGTATCTACCTGTGCTTCTCAGAATTGAGGAGACCATTAATTCTGACCAAATCCCCAACTCCATTTGCAGAAATGCATCCCCAAACTTGCAAAGAACCTCCACCATGCTTCACTGTTGCCTGCAGACACTCATTTGTGTACCTCTATCAGCCCTTCGGCGAACAAACTACCTTCTGCTACAGCCAAATATTTCAAATTTTGACATCAGTCCAGAGCACCTGCTGCCATACGGTCCTCAATGTTGCCCGTTTCTTTGTGCGTCTTCAAAAGAGCTTGGACAGCACATCTGGAAACCCCTGTCTGCCTTGAAATTTCTGCCTGGGAGAGACCTTTCTGATGCAATATAACTACCTTGTGTCTTGTTGCTGTGCTCTGTCTTGCCATGGTGTATGACTTTTGACAGTAAACTGTCTTCAGCAAACTCACCTTGTTAGCTGAGCTTGGCTGGTCCTCACCCAGTTGTATTCCTCCAACACAGCTGTTTCTGTTAATGATTGTGTTTCAACCTACATATTGAATTGATGATCATTAGCACATGTTTGGTATAATTGTTCAATCTTACACCTATGCCTACAAAATCCCTGACTTTGTGCAAGTGTACCTACAAGAATTGATGCTGTTTTGAAGGCAAAGGTTGGTCACACCAAATATGGATTTCATTGAGATGTTTCTTCTGTTCACTCACTTTGCATTTAGTTAATTGATACATATAATATATTAACATGTCTATTTTTGAAAGCATTCTTACTTTCCAACATTTTTACACACCTACCTAAAACTTTTGCACAGTACTGTATATTAAAAAGGTGATGATCTTACTTTCAGTGCAGCTTTAAAGCAGATAGTGGGAGAGATGGGGTGTGTGAAGGCTCAGATGTGTATTATATTACACTCACTCCTGCTAGAGACTTCTGGATGTTTTCCCTGGCCCGGGCTATGTCCTGCAGGATGCTGTTGGCTCCCACCAGCTCCTATAGGGTAAAGTACAGGGACCAGGTCAAACACTGATGTACACACACACCAGAGAGGTGGAGACACGTGTGAGGAAGAGGCGATTCTCTCTCACACACACACACACACAGAGAGAGAGAGAAACAACCTACTTGTGCTGGGTGTAAGGTGCCGTTCATGCGTTCGTAGAAATATCTCTCTGCCTCATCGTAGTGAGGTTTATCAAACCAGATCTTCTCCTGAGCTAGGTAGTGTAATGCTGCACTCATGGTGCTACAGAGAGGGAGAGGAAGCAGATATGAGAAGAGAGAGGGACAGAAGAGGGAGGAGAAAGGGATCTAATGTTTAGTAATTCAGTGAGTCCATTAGACTGTTTGTATCCCTCTGTTTTAACCATCTGTGTCCCACTACAGACAATCCTTAGAAGTAAGATAAATTAGGGGCACGACTTTCACTGGGTACTGCATATTTGTCCCCCCAGTTTTATCATTGGATTGTGATACAAAAAGCAGCATCGTTGTGCTTTAGGACCATGCGGATGCCTCAGAGCGGTCAGGTAGGCTGTTTGGTGGTTTCAGACGGCTGGATTTAGGACTCTGCAGACACCACAGAGCATGCAAACAGAGGCAGCTGTTGTCTGTGTGTGCTGTGCTTTTTCTCTGGAGTGATAAAACCAAGCAGAGCAGAAATATGCTACTCTTTATTTGATTGATGTAGCTGGCAAAGTAAGTGCTGTTTGACTTAACAAAAAATATGTTTTCCCAGTGCTGAGCTAGTAGTGTAACTGACATGTAATGTTAGCTAATGTTTCATTCCATCTTGACTTAAGATCTGTCTGGAGAGAATGAACTAACATAAGCTAGCTAGTAGCTACCACAGCCAGTTCAACACAAGCCATCTGTCAGGTACAATGGCTTGCGAAAGTATTCACCCCTCTGGCATTTTTTCTATTTTGTTGCCTTACAACCTGGAATTAAAATAGATTTTTTAGGGGTTTGTATCACTTGATTTACACAACATGCCTACCACTTTGAAAATGCTAAATATTTTTTGGGGTGAAACCAACAAGAAATAACAACAAAAAATATATATATTTTTTTTTAAACAGCGGTGCATAACTATTCACCCCCCACCCAAAGTCAATACTTTGTAGAGACACCTTTTTGCAGCAATTACAGCTGCAAATCTCCTGGGGTATGTCTCTATAAGCTTGACACATCTAGCCACTGGGATTTTTGCCCATTCTTCAAGGCAAAACTGCTCCAGCTCCTTCAAGTTGGATGGGTTCCGCTGGTGTACAGCAATCTTTAAGTCATACCACAGATTCTCAACTGGATTGAGGTCTGGGCTTTGACTAGGCCATTCCAAGATATTTAAATGTTTCCCCACTCGAGTGTTGCTTTCCCCACTCGAGTGTTGCTTTAGCAGTATGCTTAGGGTCATTGTCCTGCTGGAAGGTGAACCTCCATCCCAGTCTCAAATCTCTGGAAGACAAACAGGTTTCCCTCAAGAATTTTCCTGTATTTAGCGCCATCCATCATTCCTTCAATTCTGACCAGTTTCCCAGCCCCTGCCGATGAAAAACATCCCCACAGCATGATGCTGCCACCACCATGCTTCACTGTGGGGATGGTGTTGTCAGTGTGATAGGTGTTGGGTTTGCGCCAGACACAGCATTTTCCTTGATGGCCTAAAAGCTACATTTTAGTCTCATCTGACCAGAGTACCCTCTTCCATATGTTTGGGGAGTCTCCCACATGCCTTTTGGCGAACACCAAATGTTTTTGCTTATTTTTTTTATTTAAGCAATGGCTTTTTTTCTGGCCACTCTTCCGTAAAGCCCAGCTCTGTACGGCTTAAATTGGTCCTATGGACAGATACTCCAATTTCCACTGTGGAGCTTTGCAGCTCTTTGGTCTCTTTGTTGCCTCTCTGATGAATGCCCTCCGTGCCTGCTCCGTGAGATTTGGTGGGCGGCCCTCTCTTGGCAGGTTTGTTGTGATGCCATATTCTTTCAATTTTTTTATATGGATTTAATGGTGCTCTGTGGGATGTTCAAAGTTTTGGATATTTTTTTATAACCCAACCCTAATCTGTACTTCTTCACAACTTTGTCCCTGACCTGTTTGGAGAGCTCCTTGGTGCCGCTTGCTTGGTGTTGTTGCAGACACTGGGGCCTTTCAGAACAGGTGTATATATACACTGAGATCATGTGACACTTAAAGTCCACCTGTGTGCAATCTAACTAATTATGTGACTTCTGAAGGCAATTGGTTGTACCAGATCTTATTTAGGGGCTTCATAGCAAAGGGGGTGAATACATATGCAAGCACCACTTTTCCATTTTTAATTTGTTGAAACAAGTTCTTTTTTCCCTTTCACTTCACCAATTTGGACTATTTTGTGTGTGTCCATTACATGAAATCCAAATAAAAATCCATTTAAATTACAGGTTGTAACGCAACAAAACAGGAAAAACGTCAAGGGGGATGAATACTTTTGCAAGGCACTGTAGTATCTAACAGCTGTTGTATGTATGGAAATGTTTTGTAGCCTAAGTTTTGTCCTGTTTCAACAGAAGTAAATGAACTTGGCTTGTTTTCACCTGTTGATGTACCATTACAGCTAGTCAAAAGTTGGCTAACGTTAGATATTATTTTTGCTCCAATCACAGTCAGTACAGCAATAACATTATTCATCTGCCAGTTTCCCTAGCCAATTCCCTACTTTTCACACTGACACTGTATAATCAGCTCTACAGGCTTTACTGTCATGATGCAGTCAGTACACAACACTATGCTCATCATGTCTTAGCAGGATCAGATGGTGACAGGGGTCTCAGCAGAGTCAGGCAACCAGGGAAGACCAGTCTGACAGCGCTGAGGTGAACTTTTGCAGATGCAACACTTTGTTCTCTATGTGCAGCAAACACTGGACAAGCCTGAAGCTGCAAAGACAAACTATTTTAAGGCAGTCTGACAAACCTCTAAAGTTGATTTCCAAACTGTGTTAAGGGTTGATAGAGGCTTTTCCTGATGACAGAAAACATGTTAAACAAAAATGTGAGGAAGACCTGGGAGACAGTACTGATGAATGGATACAGATATGTTTAAATGCCCAGTCATGTTCATATCATCTCAGACATAAATTATAGCCATTTAAGACCGTCCATAAAACATACTATATGCCAGTGTAACTGAATACCAGGCACTCAGAAATTTTATTCCTCTGCTGGAGGTGTAAAACACAAAAGGGGACATATTTCAATATATTATGCTCTTGAGATGGCTGGAAAAGAGTATGTTATTTTATCTCAGCATGTGTACAGATTCTCCCTGTTTTTGTTTGCTTGGAAATGTTGACACTGGAGACTTATCAGAAGAAACTGTGTAACCTAGCATTCATAGTGGCTAAGAAATGCATTGCCATTAATTGGAAGGTTGGGGAACCGTTTAGAAATTACAACACTTGTTGTGCATAGTTTCCCCCCCACATTTGGTCCCACATTCATAGAGTTGAATGACTATATCAAGCTTGTGACTCTATAAATTTGTTGGATGCATTTGCTGTTTGTTTTGGTTGTGTTTCAGATTTTGTGCCCAATAGAAATGAATGGTAAATAATGTATCGTGTCATTTGATTCACTTTTATTATAAATAAAAACAAACGCTTTCAAGCACTTCTACATTAATGTGGATGCTACCAAGATTACAGCCAACACTGAAAGAATTGTGAATAATGACATGTCAGAAAGTTACAGATGCACAAATATATCATACCCCCAAGACATGCTAACCATTACAATGACAGGGGAGGTTAGCATTTGTGTGGGGGGGTATGATATTTGTGTTTCTATAACTCTCACTCATCATTATTCATGATTTATTCAGAATGATCCATAATCATGGTAGCATCCACATTAATGTAGAAGTGTTTAGAAACATTATATTCTTATTTATGCCCCCCCCCCCACACCCACACTTATAAAACCAAAGTTGCGCCCTTGGGATAAATCTCTGAAGACCACCAACATTGAGTAAAATAAATAATCATGCAAGTCAAAAAATGAAAACGGTAAAGCAAAAAAAAAGTGACAAATGAGCAAATAAAAACAAGTTAAAGAAATCAAAAAGCAATGAAAAGGATATCATCAAATGAAGCTGGTTTTGTTTGTGGAGGTCAAGACTCCTGGAATGGGTCATACTTGTCCCTCAGAGGGCCGTTGCATGCGACCGGTGATGCTGGCGATGACATTGCGGACGCCGCAGTATCTTCTTCCCCAAGAGCCCCCTCCTCTCTGTTGGTTACTGTTGACTCCACAGGTACATTCTGGTAATAACCGTAGAAACATCTCTCTGCATCCTCGTAGCATCCCCGGTCTAGCCACACCCTCTCACTGTCCGGATGAAGGAAGTAACAGACTCCTCCCACTGACATGGCCACACCTTCCTCATCTGTGACGTCAGCAGGCTCCTCCTCCTCCTGAATGGTGAGCAGAGAGTGATAGACTTCGGCCTTCCCCTGTGAGACCATGGCTGCTTCTTCTAACACTTCCTCCTCTTCCATAAGACTCTGTGGGTGGTCTCCAATACCCCTGGAGTTTGAGTGAGCGTTAGGGTTGGTACGTGAGGTGGAGGTTCCACCATCCAGGTTGTTGCAGGTATGAGAGCGGTTGTTGCCGTAGAGGTTCTGGTAGAAGGCGGCCTCGGCCCGGTCGTAAAGAGGCTTCTGCAGCCACACGTGCCTCAGCAGCTCCACGGGGAGACAGGGCAGTCCGTTCATCAGCTGGCCAGGGGCCTGGGCCGAGGTCAATGGGGAGGCCGCCTGGGGGGTCTGGGCCAGGGACAGGTACCCCTCGTCTGGTGTGGCGGCGCTGTTTGCGGGGAGGGCCAGGAAATCTGGGGCTGCTGGCTGCAGCAGGGGCTCTGCAAAAACACAATGCTCTTCAGATACTATGGTTGGAGGGGTGATTGGGTGGTTCGGGCCAGGGGGTGAGGGTGAGGGTTGAGGCGAGGTGGGGTGGTTGTCAGCAGCCAGGGCAGAGAGCGAGGGTGAGCTGCTTGGCCGTGTCTTCGCACCGTTGGCAGAGCGTGCCAACCAGCACTGATACAGACTCTCAGCCTGCTCATACACACCGCGGTCAAACCACACAGATTCACACTCAGACCGCATGCCGAGCAGGACCATGCTGGGGGAGTCAAGGACAGGGGCGTGGCTACTGTCCCCCTGGCCAGGTGGTGAAGGCGGATGCATCTCCACGGCAATGGATGCTGGGTGGTTGTCGGGTTGAGCGGAGCGTTTCCGACGGCGACGGCTCTTCCCACTGCGTTTCCGGTTGCCATCTCCATTCATGCTGCTGCTCTCTGGGGAGGACAAAGAGACACCACCCCTGTTCCTCTGACCCCCCTCTGCCACCTCATTGGTACAGTCCACCTGGCAGTGGTTGGGAGGGAGATCAGGATCAGACTGATCCATTGCTGAACACGGGGGGTTCCACTGAGACAGCATCTTTGATCCGAAGCAGAGAAAGAGGGAGAAAGGGACAGGCTAGAGGGTTAGTTACACAGAGGAGAGAAGTTAGAGAGACAGATAAATTGATCCATTGGACTCTGCTATTTTTGCTTTGTAATGGATCAATCCCAGAATGCATTGAGGCATGCAGGAAGAGAAAGGAAAAGAACAGACAAAGAGCCAGATCCAGCAGACCAAGGTCGGATGAATGATGAACTGAACGATGTTCACTTCACCGGTTGTGTTCGAAGAGCACAAACAGGAGAAAACATCTTCAAAGTGTTCACCAAGGAGTACAGGCTAGTGCCTCCGTTTCACAAGTTTTACTCCTATTTCATGCCTTCTGAACACAACCCCTCATGTCCAATGTTATATTCTGGAGTTCTTAGAATTCTCATACGTCGGAGGGTAGCCAATAGTAGATGTCTCTGGATAAACAGCCTCTATTCAGGTCCACTTATATTCTTTATATGGCAACCAATAGATGCCATCATGGCCAACTAAATAACTTGAATCACAAGCAAATGCCAATATACACTGCTCAAAAAAATAAAGGGAACACTTAAACAACACAATGTAACTCCAAGTCAATCACACTTCTGTGAAATCAAACTGTCCACTTAGGAAGCAAAACTGATTGACAATAAATTTCACATGCTGTTGTGCAAATGGAATAGACAACAGGTGGAAATTATAGGCAATTAGCAAGACACCCCCAATAAAGGAGTGGTTCTGCAGGTGGTGACCACAGACCACTTCTCAGTTCCTATGCTTCCTGGCTGATGTTTTGGTCACTTTTGAACGCTGGCGGTGCTTTCACTCTAGTGGTAGCATGAGACGGAGTCTACAACCCACACAAGTGGCTCAGGTAGTGCAGCTCATCCAGGATGGCACATCAATGCGAGCTGTGGCAAGAAGGTTTGCTGTGTCTGTCAGCGTAGTGTCCAGAGCATGGAGGTGCTACCAGGAGACAGGCCAGTACATCAGGAGACGTGGAGGAGGCCGTAGGAGGGCAACAACACAGCAGCAGGACCGCTACCTCCGCCTTTGTGCAAGAAGGAGCAGGAGGAGCACTGCCAGAGGCCTGCAAAATGACCTCCAGCAGGCCACAAATGTGCATGTGTCTGCTCAAACGGTCAGAAACAGACTCCATGAGGGTGGTATGAGGGCCCGACGTCCACAGGTGGGGGTTGTGCTTACAGCCCAACACCGTGCAGGACCTTTGGCATTTGCCAGAGAACACCAAGATTGGCAAATTCGCCACTGGCGCCCTGTGCTCTTCACAGATGAAAGCAGGTTCACACTGAGCACATGTGACAGACGTGACAGAGTCTGGAGACGCCGTGGAGAACGTTCTGCTGCCTGCAACATCCTCCAGCATGACCTGTTTGGCGGTGGGTCAGTCATGGTGTGGGGTGGCATTTCTTTGGGGGGCCGCACAGCCCTCCATGGGCTCGCCAGAGGTAGCCTGACTGCCATTAGGTACCGAGATGAGATCCTCAGACCCCTTGTGAGACCATATGCTGGTGCGGTTGGCCCTGGGTTCCTCCTAATGCAAGACAATGCTAGACCTCATGTGGCTGGAGTGTGTCAGCAGTTCCTGCAAGAGGAAGGCATTGATGCTATGGACTGGCCCGCCCGTTCCCCAGACCTGAATCCAATTGAGCACATCTGGGAATTCATGTCTCGCTCCATCCACCAACGCCACGTTGCACCACAGACTGTCCAGGAGTTGGCGGACGCTTTAGTCCAGGTCTGGGAGGAGATCCCTCAGGAGAACATCCGCCACCTCATCAGGAGCATGCCCAGGCGTTGTAGGGAGGTCATACAGGCACGTGGAGGCCACACACACTACTGAGCCTCATTTTGACTTGTTTTAAGGACATTACATCAAAGTTGGATCAGCCTGTAGTGTGGTTTTCCACTTTAATTTTGAGTGTGACTCCAAATCCAGACCTCCATGGGTTGATAAATTTGATTTCCATTGATAATTTGTGTGTGATTTTGTTGTCAGCACATTCAACTATGTAAAGAAAAAAGTAGTTAATAAGAATAGTTCATTCATTCAGATCTAGGATGTGTTATTTTAGTGTTCCCTTTATTTTTTTGAGCAGTATATATATATATATATATATATATCTCAAAATATGCATATTCTGCATGCAAACTGAAAAAGTTGCTCCATAACCTTAAAGGGCAGAAAATAAAATATGATCACTCAGCAAGTTTGCTGGGGGGCGTTGTTGAATGAATGGCGTGATAACAGGAACAGCACTGGAATGATAAATCAGATCTAATGCAGGTAGGACCAACCTCACAATGTTGAGCATCCCGAGTTGCACCCTATTCCCTTTATAGTGCATTAAGGCTCTGGTCAAAAGTAGTGTACTATAAAGGGAATAGGGTGCAATTTGGGACACATCCTGTATGTTCTGTGTACACATCATATAATCCTAGATTCTATACAGTAGACTACACAACATAAACTGCCACAGCAAAGACTTGAGTTATTAGCAGTCCAGGATGAAGCTGTGGTTTTGATGGCGGGCAAATCATGCATAATTCATACCATAGTGAAAAAGGAAACACATTTCCTTATAGCCATCTAGATGTGTTTTTCCCCCCAATCGTTTTTTAGTACTACTAATAGAAACAACTTGGCTGTAGTTGGCTGTAGTCCTATTAACAATATATATTAGAGATTATTTTGATTGTTAAAATTATTCACATCTTGATAGTTTGGCCGTTAAGAAAATGATTTCCTGCATGATATGCATGTAAAACACCTTATAGTTGGCCTATATATAAAATAAAATAAACGAATGTAACTCACCTTCCTTGGTGAGTGTGTGAGAACAAACAACTTTCGTGATTAGAATGCGCAACACGTTATTTTCATCCATTCCGCCGCGAGCCATGAACAAAGCAAACAAACATTATAATACTGCATACCGGCCTACCGGGAAATCAACACCTTGGGAATAGGCTACAGCATAGGCGTGTACAGAAGGCCTAAATATAAAAGTGTGACAGCCTCAAGAATTGGCTAAACGTGCCTTTGGTTCCTCGTGGCACATACGGATTGGGGCCGGAGGACTATTTTAAGACTGCGTGATTGCAAAGAAAAAAATATAAACGTTGTGTCATTCAATTAATAATCAATAACCTAAACCACATTTTACTAAACGTATGACAAAGAAAGACTAATGTAAAAGGCTACTCACTTCTCCAATTATTGAGAGCATATAACAAGGGGACAGAGACATAAGAGGTTGTTATTTGAGACAGTGTTAAAAAACACATTGAAACATTGTATCAACAGCGGTGTTATTCCTTTGATGGCCATGTTACAATGTAACAATTTAACGTCACCGGCTAACTCTGTCACTGATATAACATACGTCATGTCGACATCTTCCGTCGCTCTCAAGACATTGAGGCAGGTGGTGCCACTTCCAAATTGAAGCGTTTGTAAACTAAAACGTCATAGCCACCCGTCTAGATTCATTAGCAATGAATTCTCTGAAAAATTACGTATTTTCTGATGTCTGAATATCGCAGCTTCTGTTGATATTCATATTTAGCCGGTCGGGCCCGACTTGGACGCTCATGGCTGTCCCAACATTTCTTTTCTTGACCGTTTACATTAGCTCTCCCTTACACCAAACAATTTGACTAGCGGCTACCATGTTCATTACCCGGTTGGAAAAGCGAGCTGTCAGTTACTTACTGTTCTGTATTTCGATAGTTAACGGGTCCGGTGTTCCTCGTGTGCTTGTTCAGTTAGGAGCCTAGAACAGAAAGGGAGAACAGAATAAGCGTCCACCGAAGGGGTGTGGGGGACAAGGGGGAAGGGCCCTGTTTTTTAAACGCCCGGTTGATTCACATATATCCTACTGAAAATATTTTAGGATTATAATATTATTAAAGTCTGGAACAGTGTGTAGTCAATTTAGCTTTTATTAATTTGTTCAATCAGTTTTCCCAGGATTGGTATACTTCCATTCAACACGCACTGCGCTTGCACATGACAGAATAAGGAACTGTTTAATAAAACGTAATTTCTTCCGCCAGCAGGGGTCACTTGATTTCAGAGACTGGGACCGCTCAAAATCATGTCACATTGATTTTTTTGTTTATTTGTCTGGAATAAAAAAATGTTGGGATAGTTTTCAAAGTAAATAAATAACAAATGCAGAAAACCTAAGGAAGGTGAATTGTATGTAACATCTGTAACTTGATAGGCCACACTTTAGAAGAATGGAAATGTACTTTTAGTACATTAATGTACAGTATCACTCAAATACATTGTAAGTAATTTCCAATATCATACTATGTGCAGGCTCTATAAGGACCATCTGAATTAACAAAGTGTGAATGTACAGCACCTGTTCATAGCCATCCGTTTGGACCAGATAGGTACAACATTCTTTTAATAACAAAAACTGAAAATACCAATGAATTCACTTTAATATTTCAAATGAACATTGATAAATTATGAAGATAACTGGATTAGCGCTGATTTGACACATCTTGCTGTATTCTTCACAATCACTATGTGTCCTTGAACAACTCCTCCAGTCAGATTTGTAGTTAGATTAGGCTCCAACCGTAACAAAGTTGAAGACTGAAGTGGTTTCTGTGGGCGTTGGGCAGAGAGCAACCAAAAATTCTACATTTCCTGAATCAGTTACTATGGGCCAAAACGACTTCACTTCCTATTTTCTGTGGCCGTAGGCGCCGACTTCCTGCCCAGCTCCCTGGCCCTCTCAGTTGCAGTCTCCACAGCGGTCATGGTGGCGGCCCTCACACCCCCCTGCTCCATGGCATGAAGCCCGAAGATAGTGGTGCCTCCTGGTGTACACACCTCCGAACGCAGTTGGGCTGGATGCTTCCCTGAGTCCCTCAACAACTGGCCTGCCCCCTAGAACAGAGAAGAACATTACACATGAACAGAGATACAGAAGTACCTGTGCTAATATAATACAAATGAGGGCTGTTTTATGTAACCAAAAACTCACCAATACAGTCTGAGCAGCGATGCTATGGGCCAGAGCACTGGGCATGCCCATCTTCACCGCTCCCTCAGCCAGCGCCTCTGCAAACAGATACACCTGCAGGGCCAAGGACTCTCTGTTATAACCAGAACAACGTTACCCCTTCCAGTTTTGTCTTCTCCATCCCATCCCTCTCCCACTCTCCACTCCCTCCCTCCATCTCTCCTTTCTTCACCTCCATCCCTCTATCCAACTACTTCTCTGATAGAGTTCAGTGTGTCAAATCGGAGGGCCTGTTGTCCGGACCTCTGGCAGTCTCTATGGGGGTGCCACAGGGTTCAATTCTCGGGCCGACTCTCTTCTCTGTATACATCAATGATGTCGCTCTTGCTGCTGGTGATTCTCTGATCCACCTCTACGCAGACGACACCATTCTGTATACATCTGGCCCTTCTTTGGACACTGTGTTAACTAACCTCCAGATGAGCTTCAATGCCATACAACTCATCTTCCGTGGCCTCCAACTGCTCTTAAACGCAAGTAAAACTAAATACATGCTCTTCAACCGATCGCTGCCTGCAACTGCCCGCCCATCCAGCATCACTACTCTGGACGGTTCTGACTTAGAATATGTGGACAACTACAAATACCTAGGTGTCTGGCTAGACTGGAAATTCTCCTTCCAGACTCACATTAAGCATCTCCAACCCAAAATTAAATTTAGAATTGGCTTCCTATTTCGCAACAAAGCATCCTTCACTCATGCTGCCAAACATACCATCGTAAAACTGACCATCCTACCGATCCTCGACTTCGGCAATGTCATTTACAAAATAGCCTCCAACACTCAACTCAACAAATTGGATGCAGTCTATCACAGTGCCATCCATTTTGTCACCAAAGCCCAATATATTACCCACCACTGCGACCTGTACGCTCTCGTTGGCTGGCCCTTGCTTCATACTCGTCGCCAAACCCACTGGCTCCATGTCATCTACAAGTCTTTCCTAGGTAAAGCCCAGCCTCATCTTAGCTCACTGGTCACCATAGCAGCACCCACCTGTAGCACGCGCTCCAGCAGGTATATCTCACTGGTCACCCCAAAAGCCAATTCCTCCATTGGGCGCCTTTGCTTCCAGTTCTCTGCTGCCAATGATTGGAATGAACTGCAAAAATCACTGAAGCTGGAGACTCATATCTCCCTCACTAACTTTAAGCACCAGCTGGCAGAGCAGCTCACAGATCACTGCACCTGTACATAACCCATCTGTAAATAGTCCAGTCAACTACCTCATCCTCATACTGTATTTATTTATCTTGTTCCTTTGCACCCCAGTATCTCTACTTGCACATTCATCTTCCGCACATCTATCACTCCAGTGTTTAATTGGTATATTGTAATTACTTCGCCACCATGGCCTATTTATTGCCTTACCTCCCTTATCTTACCTCATTTGCACACACTGTATATAGACTTGTTCTACTGTATGTTTGTTTATTCCATGTGTAACTCTGTGTTGTTGTATGTGTCGAACTGCTTTGCTTTATCTTGGCCAGGTCACAGTTGTAAATGAGAACTTGTTCTCAACTAGCCTACCTGGTTAAATAAAGTAAAATAAAAAAAATCCCTACCTTCCCTCCATCCTTCTCTTTCCTCCTTGATCCATTTCACATTTACATTTCAGTAGACACTCTTATCCATAGCGACTTACAATGAGTGAAAATTCAATAGATTAGGCTCTTCAAACTCAACTCTGGACCTTGAAGCCAGTTCCACTGCACTTTTTCAATTGTTGCCCTCCAGTCAGGGACTGACTTAGACCTAGGACTAGAGGTCGACCGATTATGATTTTTCAACGCAGATATCGATACCGATTATTGGAGGACCAAAAGGCAGATACCGATTAATCGGACGATTTTTAAAATGTATTTGTAATAATGACAATTACAACAATACTGAATGAACACTTATTTTAACTTAATATAATACATCAATAAAATCAATTTAGCCTCAAATAAATCATGAAACATGTTCAATTTGGTTTAAATAATGCAAAAACAAAGTGTTGGAGAAGAAAGTAAAAGTGCAATATGTGCCATGTAAGAAAGCGAACTTTTAAGTTCATTGCTCAGAACATATGAAAGCTGGTGGTTCCTTTTAACATGAGTCTTCAATATTCCCAGGTAAGAAGTTTTAGGTTGTAGTTATTATAGGAATTATAGGACTATTTCTCTCTCTACGATTTGTATTTCATATACCTTTGACTAATGGATGTTCTTATAGGCACTTTAGTATTGCCAGTGTAACAGTATAGCTTCCGTCCCTCTCCTCGCTCCTACCTGGGCTCGAACCAGGAACACATCGACAACAGCCACCCTCGAAGCAGCGTTACCCATGCAGAGCAAAGGGAACCACTACTCCAAGTCTCAGAGCGAATGACATTTGAAACGCTATTAGCGCTCACCCCGCTAACTAGCTAGCCATTTCACATCGGTTACACCAGCCTAATCTCGGGAGTTGATAGGCTTGAAGTCATAAAGCATTGCGAAGAGCTGCTGGCAAAACGCACGAAAGTGCTGTTTGAATGAATGCTTACGAGCCTGTTGGTGCCTACCATCGCTCAGTCAGACTGCTCTATCAAATCATACTTAATTATAACATAATAACGCACAGAAATACGAGCCTTAGGTCATTAATATGGTTGAATCCGGAAACTATCATTTCGAAAACAAAACGTTTATTCTTTCAGTGAAATACGGAACCGTTCAGTATTTTATCTAACGGATGGCATCCCTAAGTCAAAATATTGCTGTTACATTGCACAACCTTCAATGTTATGTCATAATTGCGTAGAATTCTGGCAAATTAGTTCGCAATGAGCCAGGCGGCCCAAACTGTTGCATATACCCTGACTCTGCGTGCAATAAACGCAAGAGAAGTGACACAATTTCACCTGGTTAATATTGCCTGCTAACCTGGATTTCTTTTAGCAAAATATGCAGGTTTAAAAATATATACTTCTGTGTATTGATTTTAAGAAAGGCATTGATGTTTATGGTTAGGTACACGGAGCAACGACAGTACTTTTTCGCGGATGCGCACCGCATCGATTATATGCAACGCGGGACACGCTAGATAAACTAGTAATATCATCAACCATGTGTAGTTATAACTAGTGATTATGATTGATTGATTGATTGTTTTTATAAGATAAGTTTAATGCTAGCTAGCAACTTACCTTGGCTTCTTACTGCATTCGCGTAACAGGCAGGCTCCTCGTGAGGCAGGTGGTTAGAGCGTTGGACTAGTTAACCGTAAGGTTGCAAGATTGAATCCCTGAGCTGACAAGGTAAAAATCTGTCGTTCTGCCACTGAACAAGGCAGTTAACCCACCGTTCCTAGGCCGTCATTGAAAATAAGAATGTTCTTAACTGACTTGCCTAGTTAAATAAAGGTGTAAAAAAAAATATATATATATATATAGTTTTTTTAAATCGGCAAAATCGGCGTCCGTCCAAAATTACCGATTTCCGATTGTTATGAAAACTTGAAATCGGCACTAATTAATCGGCCATTCCGATTAATCGGTCGACCTCTACCTAGGACACCAAGTGTGTGCAATTATTTATCAGGTAGAACAGAAAACCAGCAGGCTCTGGAACTCGTAGGGTAAGAGTTGAATATCCTTGGTTAGGCCATCCCTCCTCCCACTCACAAAGGCCACCCCGCTGCCACTGAGCCCAGTGTGGATGTCTATCCAGGCCTCGGGCCCCTCCTCCACCAGGCCACAGTGTTGAAGCAGCGAGCAGAGCAGATCCCCATCCTCCTGCCGCGCCCGCGTCCCCCGCGATAACAATAGTGCCCCTTGCTGGACCAGACAGGGAAGGTTGGGCATCAGTCTCAAAACCACCGTGTCAAATGGCAGGAGCTGGAGGAGAGGGGGCAGGGAGATGAAAGAAGGAGGGCGAGAGGGGAGGTAGATGAGAGAAGGAGGGCGAGAGGGACAGCGGTGTTCGGATGGATGGAGGAGGAAGAAGAAGAGAAGAAAGAGGGCATGTGACAGAGACCAAAAGACAAATGTATACAATTATGGTCTTTTGCTTTATTGCTAAAAATGTTCTTGTCTTTTTCTTGTCTGCAAAGAAAATCGCCAGGAATGTCTATCAGATATCTGATCAACCAATCAAGCAACTCATGTTACTCAGGTTACTAAGCAATAGTTTAAAAACTCTCTCATCTGGACTCACCCCCTGAAGCGTTGCCAAGGTTACACCTGCTGCCACGGAGACGATGATGTGTTTCGGGGTGACGTGGTCTGTAATCTCACTGAGAATGGTTGTGACGAGGTGTGGTTTGACCGCCACGAACACCAAGTCACAGCTACTGACCAGCTCCGCATTGGAGTGGGTGACAGCCACCCCCAACTCCTGAAATAAAATGAAAACAGAGGTGAATGGTAACTCTGCGCACTGTGCATAACACACACACACACACACACACACACACACACACACACACACACACACACACACACACACACACACACACACACACACACACACACACACACACACACACACACGTAGAGCAATAGATTCATCAATGCAAATACAGTGATTGACATCAGCTGACGGGGGTGGAGAGAAAAGAAGTGTGTGTGGAAAAAAAGAGGAGATATGTGTACCTGAAAGCGACCAAAGTTCCTTGCGGAGGGTGCGCTCACTTTAACATTGGTGGGAGGGACATCTCCTGCAATTAAACATCCTGCAAGTTTTTGGGGGCAAGTAAAGAGTCACACACACACCAGGGTTGGGGTCAATTCGAATTGAAGGCAGTCAATTCGAATTGAAGGCAGTTAATTCAGGAAGTAAACTGAAATTCCAATTCAATATTTGAAAAAAGGGCATCTACTTTCAATGACTTCTCAATTAACTGAAAAGGAGAAGCTATTTATGTAAGAAGTTTTTACAGATTGGAATTTTATATTCAAATCACTTCCTGAATTGACCGACTTCAATTCTAATATACCCCAACCCTGACACACACACTAGATTACCTTGGCTATCCCATAGGCCATGTTACCCAGATGAAGACACACACACTATATTCTCCCTGTTGACCTACCAGACTGCAGGACTCCCTTGGCTATCCCGTAGGCCATGTTGCCTGCCCCGATGAAGCCGATTCTCAGGTTAGAGTCCATCTCAGGAGGCGTCTCTGGGTCTGTCTTGATCTGCATGGAGGGCAAAGATAAATCCCTAGTCATACCAATGAACCATAACAGGGGCATCAATGCTTATAATGACATGGTCGCTTGCGTCTCAAATGGCACACTATAAAGTGTACTACTTTAGATATGGGCTCATAGTGGGGCGGCAGGTAGCCTAGTGGTTAAAGTGTTGGGACAGTAAGGTTGCTTGTTTGAATGCCTGAGCCGGCAAAGTGGAAAAATCTGCCATTCTGCCCTTGAGCAAGGCAGTTAACCCCCACAACAAATGCTCCCCGGGTGCTGATGACGTCGATGAAGGCAGCTCCCGCACCTCTCTGATTCAGAGGGGTTGGGTTAAATGCGGAAGACACATTTCGGGTTAAATGCATTCAGTTGTGCAGCTGACTAGGTATCCCCCTTTCCCTTAGGGTTCGGGTCAAAAGTAGTGCACTGTATAGGGGATACAGTGCCAGGGCACAGACAAAATAATCATGGGCTTGACATCTGGGAAATGGTAAGATATCAAATTAGTCCATTGCCTACAATGACATCCACAGTAGAATGATCATGCAACGATTGAGCAGCAGTTGCTTCTTCTTCTGAATCTTCTGTCTCTTCGTCATGCACTATAAACTTATGCTTATTCCGAATACGAACAGGGCCGCTGTTAGTGCCATGCGAGCGGCTCCATGTTTCAGATTCATCCATGATTGATTGCATCGTGGTTGCATATTGTGGGAAACGGGTAAGTTTCACTGTTTGCTGGTTGTTATTCCAGCTATAATACGATGTCTTGAGAACTTTCCATCGGTGCCGTATCTGGTCAATTGATCTGTGATACCCGGCCTGTTTCATTCTCTTCTCTGCTACCTTGAACAACTTCAGGTTTCGAACCTTTCGACCGTCCAAGTGCTTCGCTATGTCCAGCTCCCTTAAAACTTTTAACATGTATTCAGTCTCCTCCGAGTCCCAGAAGTATTTTTTCATGGCAGCCATTTTTTACTCTGAGTTTTTTAGGCTGTGATATGTAGTGATCAAATTATAATATTGATCTGTCCGAATATTCCGAATGCATCTCGATCGGATGCTTTGCTGGTGTCGTCACTAGTTACCAAAGCCACAAAGTCATAAACCCCGCCTATTTCGAAAATGTATCTTCTTAAAATCTGATTTTAAACCTAACCCTAATCTTAAACACACTGCTAACCTTATGCCTAATCCTAACCTTAAATTAAGACCAAAAATTAAATTTTTGTTTAAATTAATATTAAAGATATAGGCTATTGACTTTGTGGCTCTGGTAACTAGTGGAAACACTTTACTGCCGGAACAATAACAAATTAACTTCCGGTTTTAGCCTTCATAATAAAAGCCCTCATATAGGCCATAAACCATTATTTTATTAAACGTTTCAATAACACGTTAAGAAAACTGATTTGATAAATACCTATTGGTCAATATGTTACGATATTGGTATAATAAGAAAAATTGAACAATGTTAACACAAAAAAAAATGTATATATTTTTAGACATCCCTCATTCAGACCTCTTGGTGTAAGAGCTAATCTCCTGACAAATGTATGGCCACATTAGAGATACATATTTCCCACAGATCACACAGACCCACAAAGAATGTGAAAACAACTCAAGCATTGATAAACTCCCATATCTGTTAGGCGAAATACCGCAGTGTGAAATCACAGCAGCAAGATTTGTGGCCACGAAAAAGGGAAACCAGAGAAGCACAAACCAATATTTATCTTCCCCTACTATTCGTGCTACAACTATTTCCACATTGTAAAAACATGTACATAGCTGATAATACAACTCTTGAAATGTCTAAAACATTTACGAGTGAAATATTTAAGCAATAAGTATTGTGGTATATGGCCAAAAAATATACCATGGCTAAGGGCTGTTCTTAGGCAATACGCAATTCAGGGCTCGAACCACCCAGTTAATAATTACTGTTAAACTATAATCGTTTTTTGTTGTTGTTGCTGATTTGTGTCTTCTCACTTTTGTTTGTTTATTTCACTCGCTTTGGCAACGTAAACACGTTTCCCATGCCAATAAAGCCCATTTGAATTCAATTGCTAACTAGGTGTTGGACTGACAGACACAGGGGCCGTGGTTTTGAGTCCCAGTCACTTCTGACAGTACTAACACAAATCGTCGGGCTCACACACGCGTGCTTTTACAACTAGAACCACAACCACATCAAGCTGATAGCTACTACAGCTCAACATTTTAACTAACTAGGTAGCTAGCTAGCCTATGATTCAAATTGACGTCACTTTATTTGAGATATATATGCATTATACAGTTGCCTAGTTATGGTTACCTTCAATCAAATCCAGGGATTTTGTAGAGGCTTTGAGCTCAGCTGACTCACGAGTTTTCCTGTCTGAGCACGTTGCTGCACATTATCTGATCTGTATATCCTCTCAACCTCAGTCCTATGTACCATAAAGGACACATATGATGGAAAGATCTACGAATCTGCCAAACTCAAAGGGACAATTGGCCAATCATCAAACAAGAAGTCAACCTGTTCCTGGTTGTGTATCTCGCGAGATCCAGAAAGACGCTGATCCGATTGGCTGTTTCATGTACCATTTAAAACAGATGAATGTGGATGTAAGAATTGAAAGGGTTCTCATTCAAATCAGCTGGGTTTGGCTCATCAGAATCAACGAAGGATTGTACCCGCGGAAATCCGACGAAAGAACAGAAGTACAAATACATTTTGAGGTAATTTAGCATAACTTTTGAATTTGGTAGTCTGTTATTACGATTTTGCTTTGCTTCAATGGTTGTTTTTAAGCAAATAGTTTATTCTCATTAACTTCTGACTTTTTAAAATGGAAAATAAAACATGCACACGGTAGTATCGCCTGTTTAGTTCAATGCAATGATTCCAAATAATATTTTACCCTTTGCAAGTCCGGCCACACCGCCTGTCATCTGTGCAGTGTAGGTTCAGAGAGGGCGTTGCATCTGACATTTACATTTGTTTGAGTCGAAGTCGGTCCATAATGAATTGAATAACATATGCCCCTCATAATAAAAAGCAGTGGGCTTTGATTCCCGGTTGTCTACGCTAGTTTCTCGCTAAAGCTCAGGCATTTTAATGGAGAGTTAATGCACGTCTCCAGCTGTTAGGCCAAGTCAACCAAGTCAATCAACCAAGCGTGTTTTACCCAACCACCATTGCTCAACTTGTCTGTCACTGACATTGCAAGTTTTAATGTACACATTCAAACTTCATGTGTACATATCCTCCCTGTGTAGCCTACTTTCTCCAGCACTCAGATGGCTCGGCCGATGATGGGCCTTATACTGCTGCTGGCCTCCCGGTGTGGTCCAGTGAGCGGTTTATTTGACTGGTTGAAGCAGACGCAGCCAGGGGCTCCAGCCCTCGCCCCTTCACTGGTCCCTGGACTACCTGAGGGAGATGCCCAACCGTTCGAGATGACGGTAGCCGATGAAAAGTTCCTAGCAGAGGCAAAAAATATGGAGCTCAGCCCGTTGGACAGCTGTCATTACCGGGTAATGTGATGGACAGTATTATTCTCTACACAACATTAATCAGGTCTTCTCGCTTAGATAACAGAATCTGTGTTTCAACCATTATGAATATGGTCTATGAACCCTTGGCTGAGCAGTAATGCATGATGATGCATCCTACTGTTATTCTTTCCCAAAGAAAGCTTGGGCTATATGTCCACCTAACAACTATTATTTACTTATTTCACCAGGCAGTGACACTGAAGCATAATGGCTTTATAGGCATGTTCATGGGCATCACAGCACCTCGGAGAAGATGCAGGGCAGATCCACTCATCAGTTTAATGCATGTCTTTAAAACAAACTGACTTCATATTGATCATCTCCTATCATCAGCCAGTAGAAAGTCTGTCCCTCTCCCTCCAGGTGGTTGCCCAGCTGAAGTCGACTTGCGCTAGCCTATCAGAGGAGCAGCTGGCCAAACTGGGCGTTGTCCTGTTCAACTGCCAGGCAGAGGTGGAGGGGCGTAGGACGTACCCCTGCACTGAGGACATGGTACGCTCTGAGATGTATAATTTGTTCCAGCTAAGAGATATCTAGAAACTATTTTTTTTTTTTTATCAAATGTTTTGGGAGGCAAGTTGTTTGAATATTAGAATGTTAATACAGTTCTGTCCTAATCACTGATGTTAGAGGACTTGATGGGTTGAAGGCAGAATTGTTAGTGAGTGACATATTTTCATATTGGAAGGCTCTGTCCTCTTCCCCAGTCTGAATCTGGGTCATTTGCATTAGGGCATACTGCAGCAAATAGTTTTTAAATTATTTGTAACGGGAAAAACAGTTTATTGGAGAACTTCAGGTAGTGCCTCCCGCTTCACTTGGTTCTGTTTCATTTTGTACCTGAGCTCGACCCAGTTTGCATGCACAGCACTGAAGCTGATTTCAGTGTCTCTACAGTATGTTCACCCTCTTCTCCTGCCAGTCCCTAAAGCAGTGCACAGCAGACATGGACTCGGACACGTGGAATGCTTACCACATAGTCAGCAACCGGGCACGCTCAGTGTGTTACGCCACCCGTCAGCAGCACTTCCGCCGCAGGGCCGAGCTCACCGTCAACGCGCTGATCTCTACAGCAACAAGCCAACTGGACGCCATGAAGGACCTGAAGGTAAGTTGTCTTTTTGTCTCTCCCTTGTTCTGTCCCCCCCTTCTCGCTCTCACTCTTTCCCCCCTTCTATTTCAAAGGGAGAGGTGTGTTTTTCTTTCTGTTTTCTGTCATAATATGTGGACTTGAATGGCTCTGCTGTGTTATACAACAGGAGGGTCAGCTGGAGCTGAAGGATCTGACTTCGGCCTCCCTGGAGAGGCTGCTGGAGGGTCACAGTGCCCTGGTGGCCCAGCAGGGGGCACTGTGGGAGGGCCAGGAGCAGCTGGAGACCTCGCTCTCGTCTAACCTGGAGCGTCTGGGCCAGGAGAAGGCCCTCATTGCCTCAGGACAGGAACTGGTGGCCCAGCTCATCCAGGGAATCACACACAGGATGGGTAAGAGGAGATGCATGCACAAATACACACACTGTTTATTCTCTATTTCACAGCCTTAATCCACGATAATACCAAATATTTTTTATAACTAAACCAAGATAGACCACAGCCTGTCGTTTCCAGTGGAAACAAATGAGTCATAGTGGGCAGAACAAGCAGGTGAGCAGAGCCAAGCACGAGCTAGCGAGATCCTATTAGCGCATTCTAGCATGCATCTGCATATTTCCGTTAGGGAATGCCTACTCTGAAGTGCGTGTGTGCAATAACTAAATTTGTCTTTGCCCTCCTAAACAAGGTGATTTTAAAAGAAATAACTTTTGCAAAGGGTAAAGTCTACAAACCTTAGTCCACTCTGTTCATAACAGATTGTAGGTTTGCAAACGGAACTGTATTGAGAATGTTTAATCTATGAGAAAATGTGCAGAATGTCGGCCAAAATCCAGCTCGTTCCATCTTCTCCCGCTGCTAGCAAGCACTCACTACCATATTTGGTAGTGAGTGGAAAAGCCAAGCGGGTGCTTCATTTATACATCCAGTGAAATATCTGTCTCATTGTTCTATCTGTGATGATAACACTCTTGTTCACTCCTAGCACTTTCTCTCTCACATGCTCTTATGTGACGTTGCTCTCTTTCTCAACACTGTTTGGTCTGTTTTTGCTCTGTGCGCTCACTGACTCCTTACAAAAATGCTTGTGAGATCATGTTCACTTCATGTCCCCTATCTCCCTTCTAGAGAATGTTAGTGAGCAGCTAAAGGATCAAGGGTCAGAGGTGCAGGAGGGACACAAGGCCATTCTGAATGACCTTGCTGAGGTCAGTGGGCGCGCAAAGGACATCTATAGCAAAATAGGTAAGATGTGCATGCAAAAGCAATGTGTATGTTCATCACACTAACTTGTAATTTGGGATAAATCTACTGATTCTAGATAAATGCAATGAATGATCTGTATTTGTTTGCAAATGCTACTTATTAATTTAATTACATGTGTTTGACAGCTTGAGATGCATCGCAAGATACATTATCTAAGTTTTGAGGTCTTTGGGACAATTTTATTATTTTGTTAAATACTTTAAACTGCATTCTAATGTTGACTGCTTAAAGAAAACATCAAGCGAAGTGCTTTATGCATGCTCTGTTTTTGGGTCTCGGGGGCTGCCTGAGTGGAAATTTGAAATGGAAGTTATGGAACTCCCTCACGTGGTTCCTTTTATGGGGAAAAGTCCTCAATGAAACTGACATTAGGCTAAATGTGGAGAATTATACATTTGCCTCTGTTGGCCATCAAGCAGTCTATTAATGTATATGCCATTGTAGGCTGCCATTTGATACAATAATTATGTTGAAATGACTATCAGTGGAGTCATTGCAAATAAATTTGTGCCACTTGTGTAGCCTATCTGGAGCTGGCAAACAATTTAATAAATAGCCTAAAACTTCAGTTTATTGTTGTAGCCTTGTGGTGTTTTGAACTTATTAGATTGACAGGTACAGGTAAAATAAACACTGGCTGTTGTTGACATTCATATACGTATTATTCATTTTTAATTCAGTGACTGTAATAATGACCATTCCAGCAGGGTATTGGGGAACACAAGCACTTCTTATTGTGAAATCGCCTTGCTATTCATGTTGAATAAATTAGTCTGGTCATTTGAACTAGGCATTCTGCTAAATCATTCAGTTTACATCTTGTCTAGGCTACTGTAGACTATGAAATGAGACATAGGCCTATCGGGCTATAGGCTCCATGTCTTTATCTAAGCAAACTATGACAATGTAATTGCAGTCAAAAAAACAAATTTTTGTCTGTAGCCTATGTCTATTGAAATGACAAGTCAATCTCGCAAATGGGACACTTATAACGGATTGTAGTCTTAACATCTGGCACATAATAATGGCACAATTGCCAGATAATAGCCTAATATGAGTAAAAAAAAAAATATATGTTCATCCAAGTGTTTCTTGCGCAAAGATTTCGAGATCCTCTATCCAACTTGCATCACTCACTCTCCTCTCATATTTATCTATAGTTTATTTACAACTATTAACCTGGTTCGAGCCCTGAATGCTGGTTGTCAGAAAGCCGTGGTATATCAGACCAAATACCACGGGTATGACAAAACATTACTTTATACCGTTCTAATTACGTTGGTAACCAGTTTTATAATAGCAATAAGGCACCCCGGGGGTTTATGATATATGGCCAATGTACCACGGCTAACGGCTGTATCCAGGCACATTGCATTTAACATTGGCCATATACCGTGCCTTATTGCTTAATCATAGCAAATGAGTTAAATCAACATCCATTGATAGAAGAATCTTTTGAGTTTAAGTGAATTATTTTCTCTTGCCACATTCAAATTCCTTTGTCATAGTTTGCTATTATTATTTTGAGGAAACCCGAATTTAGCTTTTAACGTCGTTACTATGATATTCCTTCATTTGCTTGATAATGTTATGGAAAAAGGGTTTATTGTATAGATATGGCAAGTCAATTGCTGTAAATTATAAAGTAACGCCTTTTGGACAGGATTTGAGTGGTTGTTGGGCTATACATTTTAGCTTGGCCTGGCAACCCTGGATCCCATAGATTATATTAGTATTCTATTTGTGATCCACTGTTCGGTGTGGGAGTCTTGTGCTTCTTGATTTTTCTCCATGCACTGCTAGTCTGATTTTGATTGAATGGTGCTTCTTCCAACTTTCAAGTCACCTGCTCGATGCGGTGAAATCAGGGTGTCCAAGTTCCTGGGCTAGTTGAGTGGCCATCTCCCTGAGCAGTGGAACACTCACCGGTACCCCTGGATTCTTGGTTTGGTTGTACCACGGTAGCAGAGCCGCTTCCACATCCCCTGCTTTCTCTATTCTCATTGAGGTCAAGATGGAGAATGTGACTGAATATTTACTGCACTTAACCTAAATTGCCATTTTCTGTAGTCGCATAAATAATGTTTCTGGCGAGTGGCAACAGGAGCTGTCAAATTGTACTTTTGGTTTCAGGGTCTGCATTCAAAATACCAAGAAACGCTGTTGAAGTTATTTATGCAGGTTTAAATGACATGATACACTATTTGACAATTTAATTGTTTATATTATAGCTAATTTGACATTGTTTATCATTGATGTAGTAAAATTCTGATATTTTTAATTGTATGGATCTGATAATTTGTTTTTCTCCTTGTCTCCATGGGAATGTAATCTCAGACCACAGTATGTCTGGGTTCCTGCAGTATCAGAAACTGACAGCTCAGTACTACATGGATCTCATGGGAAAACTGGAACGCATGAATGGAACCCTGGGAACCATGCTGTGTTACCTTGACAACATGCAGCGTTGTCTAGAAGAGAGGCTTCATAATATCCAGGGTTACCTGGGCTGGGCAGGTAGTGTGTGTGTAATATATATATATGACTCCTTTTTTAGAATCAGACCAGGTACACAACTTTAGACCACCAGATGCATTTTTATTGCTAAGGTCAACAGATATCATCTTTTGCAGTGAGAAGGAACATTTAATCTTAGTTCCTTCGTCAGTTACACACATTTTTCAGTAAATTTCCCTCCCTGTGTTCCTGTCCAACAGGTCTAAGCCTGGCTGCGGTGTGGACGTGTGTGGTGCATGCTGGGTACTTCCTGCTGTGTGCGGTGGTACTGACGTTCCTGCGCTGTCCGTCCTTCTCCCGAGCCATGCTGCTCTTCACGGTCCCGCTCAACGCTGTGGCTGAGGTCAACCAACAGCCTGCCCTGGACCTGCCCAGTCTCAGCATGCTGCTGCTCACACTGTCACTCGGTACGGGCAGGGTTTTGTGTGTGTGTTGCTGCCCCTCTCACTGGAAACCACAAATGGGTGTGTTTTCTCACCCTGTCACTCATGACTGACTGGGATATTAATAATTAGCCCTCTTATGGGTGATGTGGACTATTGTGATGTCATTACCCTCTCCTCAGGCTACTGGTTGGTGACGCAGGTGTTGTGGGCGTGTTCTCAGATGAGAGGAAAGAAGATCCCCAATCAGAAGACCCTGGAACCAGAAAGCCACCACTACCCCCACTCCTGCGGCCCATCCTCCTCCACCCCCCAGAGGTGAGTGACAGTAGGGTAGCTCCAGAATTGAATTACATTTGACTTCAGATTTGCTAATAAAACATGCATCACAAGATGTGCATTTACCAGAGGAAAGCGTAAATGAAAGTACTTATTTTCTAAGTGGCCCTCGACAGTAAAGGGTGGGTACTGCTAATTATGTGAACTGACTAAGTTTGATATAATGTAGCTGATACTTCTCTCTCTCTCCTCCATACACTCAGAGATGAGCTAGATGGTCTCATGGAGCCAGGAGACCTGCTGGACCAGGACAGCTTCATGACTGGTGTGTAACACACACTACAAATGGACCATGTTCTCTTCAGAATTCCTCTCAAAATGAATGGAAAACACTTTACTCTTGGCTCTGTTATTTTTCTAATCATTTCCAGGTGACCCCTGCATAGCAGCATTTTCTTCTTCCCATGCCCACTACATGGCTGAGGCCAGGTTTGTGCCTGTTATGGGCTCAATTAACCACTCTACTCCCAGGTTCAAGTGTCGGCCTAGTCTCTCTGCGGTGAGCATGAATATAGCAGATGAATGTCCTTAAGGGAGATGGAGGGTATTAGTGTCATACTCTGATGGACCTAGTTAGTTATAAACCAGTAGGTTTATGTAGATTACTTACTAAATGTAATTAGGTTACTAGTTACTTGGCCAACAATCTAATCACTAACATTTGTATTACTCATTGATTACTTTCAGTTACTTTTAGGTGACTTTCCCCATAAGAGGCACAGGTTAGTAGCGGGCACAGCAACAGTCATAGAATTTTTTTTTTTAACCTAACCTGGTTAGGTATATACGTGTGGTTAGGGTTAGCTACACATCAGTGGCGGTCAGTGCCATTTAAAATAAATAAAAATTCCCCCCATGAGCATGGCCTTATTTCTATTACAGCATATTGGTTGACTTTCTTTCACCCAGTTCAATGTAACATCGGTAGGTTTAGGCTAGTACATGATACTCACATTTTCCCTATACCCATCATGAGGTTGTTACAACCTAGCCTATGAATGACATTTTACAATGTAGGTGCACACAGGTTGAGATACATTTGCGGTAACATCATACTCCGCATGGCTAATAGAACTAGAGCGTTAGTAAACCCACTACAATCATGCAGTAACGTTAGTGTACAGTCAGTAAGCAGTTACACCGGTGGGCCCCGGTGGCAATAAATTAGTCAAACCAAAAGCTTACCTTGACTTGGAAGAGTTCCAGTGTTGGAAAGTCATAGCCAGCTAGCTAACATAACATCCTTCTGTTTGAGCAGGGTGTTTCAGTAGGATAAACTAGCTATCTGCATTTACTAGCTAAGTAAGTGAAAAAGACACTTGCTGCTTCATTTTGGTAGAAATTAATTTGTTAAACTGTTCTACTGTCTTTCTCTCTTTGTCAACTACTCATCACATTTTTATGCTCTGCAGTGCTAGCTAGCTGTAGCTTATGCTTTCAGTACTTGATACATTTTTGGATCCTTTGATTGGGTGGCCAACATGTTAGTTCATGGTGCAAGAACTCTGATAGGTTGGAGGATGTCCTACGGAAGTTGTCATAATTACTGTGTACGTCTATGGAAGGGGTGAGAACCATGAGCCTCCTAGGTTTTGTATTGAAGTCAATGTACCCAGAGGAGGACAGAAGCTAGCTGTCCTCTGGCTACACCATGGTGCTACCCTAGAGGGCTGTTGAGGCTACTGTAGACCTTTTCAAAATAGTGTTTTAATAAATTATTTGGTGATATGATTTATATTTAGTATAATCTAAAAAGGATCACTTTATTTTTTTGTATATTTATGAAATTCACTGAAGATGGTCGTCTGAGGAGCCTCCGCTGCTACACATACAGATTATTATTGGCTCTGTCATCACTGACATACTGTTTTTAGATTGGTAGTCTATTCTTGACATTTTGTGTTCTGATTGGCAGGCTGTCCTAGGTCTGCCCCAAAGGAACCTGGGAGTAATGATGGATGCAGTGAGCAAATCACGGAGCGCCAGCCCCAACCAATCCCTGGCCAGCAACAGGTTAGCGTTCTAACCAACCTGATACGTTTAGCAGGTTCAAGCATCAACTCTGTATGCAATGTTTGACCTTTATACAGTGTGTGCCTTAGTAAAAACCAACAATGATACGCCGTGTGGCATTTTTGCTATGCCATACCTGTACTGTATGTGTATAGCTAGGTGCGTGTGCTCATAGTTTTTATAGGTGTGAGAAGTTGACCTTTTGTGTCAATTATACTGCCTGGCTTATCTTGCTACAACTAAAGATGATTGTGTCATATCAGATCACATTATGCCACACCTATGTGATGTGTTTAGCGGGACCAGGGATTACTTGTGTGCATTGTGAGAATTACGTTCACTGCCTGATTTATTTTAGTACAACCAATGACATATAAAATGACTTTGCCACACCTCATACAATGTTTATAGAGGAAGAAATGATTACTACTGTGGCGTTAGTCTTGTACAGCCAGTAGATGGGTTTGATCAGAGGTATTTGATACAAGTTGGACTAGTTCTGTATGTCAATCAACTCCATAGTTCTCACCATTGTGACCAGGACAGATGGTGTGTTTTCAGACTACATTGCAGTTGGGCTGTGCAGAATCCCTGATCTACAAATCACCTTGTATCTTAAATAACTATTAATTATGTGACCAGGATGAGTTCTGCACCTCGCCTTGCTCAAACTGATCCCCCTCAAAAGTGTAGATTTATTTTCCTCCCTTCCCCCTCTCTCTCCTCTTGTCCCCTGGCAGCTCTGTGTCTGGTCGTCAGCTGTGTAATGGCACTACCAGGATGGGACATCAATGTAAGAAGAGGGCGGTGCTGGGACAGGAGTACTGCCATGTCCATGAGGGTGGCTATACCTCCTACAACTGCCTCTGAACAACACCCTGGCTCTGTTCCAAATGGTACCCTATTCCCAATATAGTGCACTACTTTTGACCAGGGCTATAGGGCTCTTCTCAAAAGTAGAGCATTATGTAGGGAATAGCCGGCCATTTGAATGCACACCCTGCTTCCCCCCTTTCTGCTACCCCCACCCCTTCCTACATCCACCAGGGGCAAGTTCAGTAGGAGAAAACGTTTTGAAATGAGAAATCGTACCAGTAAGAACAGATTTTTGTTGCAAAACGTTTTGCTAGTGTACCCAACTGAACACCCTCCCAGAATGACCAGGAAGTAATTGGGCTATTCTCCTATTCTTTTCACATTTGTTTAATCATGCGGTTACCATGGTTTCTCTTATCATCAGGGTATCTCTGTAGTGTTCTAAGCAATGACCAGTTGTCATGTGTGGTAAAAAAAATGGTTTATGTCTGTGGATGAAAGTGCGTGCCTGTGATATCCTGTAGTAGGATACTCCCTGGCTGTAAATGTGAAAGTAATGTGATAAAGCTGATGTTACTGAATTCTACAAGGGTTTATGCAGGCAGGATTGTTTGCTTTTTATCATGATTTACATGTGTGTACATGATACTGACCATTTTATTTAAAAAAATAAAAAAATAAGTGTAGATTTGTCATTTGCATCCGTGTTATGTAGAGGACAAAGGAGGCGAATTATAACTTTCACTTAAGATTAATTTTCCTTGTCATGTATTGATGTCATTGAGAGACTAAGTGAAATTTCACGTAAATGGAAGTTAAGATTCGCCCATAAAGCACTAAATTGCACTCATAAATTACTCCGACTTGACTAACGGTTGGGAATATTATTTGTGTTTTTCTGATCTTAAATGTTTTTTTTTAAAGCTGCCTGTCAAAGGCAAATGTTTTTGTATGAAGGCCATATCTATTGTTGGGATTTTTTAAAATTAATAATAAAATATCAGTAATGCAAAGTTTGTAAACATTTCTGTGTGAAGGGCATATTTCAAATCAAAGTTAATTGGTCGCGCACACCGATACGCAGGTGCAGCGAAATGCTTATGTTACTAGCTCCAACAGTGAAGTAGAATGTCTCTAAAATAACGACAGATCAAGTCCAATTTAACAATCTGTTATATACGATTTTTATAAATAATGACTAAATGATGTATACATTTAACGTAGAACTAAAACTACCCTGTGATTGTATGAAATGTATTAGAATCATACATCTATAAATCTGTGTGTAGTTTTAGTCAGAATTAGGACAATGACTTTTTGTTCCTTTTAGTATGTAAGCAGGGTGCAAGTGTGAGACAATGTATGAGATAAGAGGAGCTATCGACAGACAAGCTCTACTACTGTGTTCCTTTCAGGACTCTGTCCCCACCCAGGGAGGGGAGAGACCTTGGGCTTGTAGTAGATTGTATAACAGGTGGCAGACAATGTATGAGAAGACTTGTGAACTATATTGTCATTGTTTCTGAGAGGGACATTTATGACAATGTGAGGTATAAAGACCAATGTACAGGAAATGATAGGGAGAACGTTCCCGTAAATAAACATTTGACTATTGTAGACTGGGCGTCTGTTTTTATCAGTATCCTACAAATCCTGATATAGCAGACTGAGTAATTGAATTGGTTAAAGAACATGAACATAATTCTCCTAACACAATCCTGAGTAGATATATTTGAGTGAGCATGTCAGAATCCAGAATGTATTTTCCATTTATTCCGTTATAGGCATCTAGATGAAGTATGGAAATAAAATGGGGACAATGGCAACTATGTAAAATTAGTACATTTTTTGTCTAAATGGAAATAAAGCGAAGAGGACAATTCAATGATCAGGAGAATAGGGGGTCATTTCCTGGACACAGGTTAATCCTAATCCTGGACTAAAAAGCACTTTCAATGAAGATTCTATGAGTGCTTTTTAGATTAAGCATAGCCCTGAACTGTCTGGGAGACCAGCCCTAGAATCCATTGTTAGATGTTCTACACCAGCAAAGGAATGCGTGTTAGCCTGTGTACTAGTCTGTGTGAACATTCTATTCCTTGCACTCCTATACCCTGAGTGTCATATGCCAAACATTTGGCATGACATGGAGTGGACTGATGGCACAAACAGATCTAGTTCCAGGCTAAATATGAGTTGTTGCTCTTTATCTATCAAAAGAGTTGCTGGGCCAGGTAGACTGGCTTGTCAACTAAGTTAGTTCCTATGAGAACACCTAGTGGAACAAGCCTGATCCCCGTGTTCACCTTTTATTTTTTCCCAAGTGAAATAGAAGAGTGAATGTAGCGTTCAGGCTGGATCCACCAGACTACCTTAAGCTGTGTGTTAGTCACAATATACTGTGGGCTCTCAATGCATTGTTAGATGATACATATTTATCAGAAGTGTATATTAATTGTAAATATGATGCGTCTCCATAACCTGGGGTGTTTTTCATTAGTGCACATAGTAGCAAACTGTTTTGCAACAAATGTTGGTTTTGCAAATGGACAAATTCAGGGGGGTATTCACTAGAAACCAAACGGAAGCAAATGAAACTGAGGGACCTACCTGAATTTGTCCATAAAACTTGTTTTCATTGCAAAAAGTCTTCAGTGAAATCTTTTGGTAGGTCCCTCCCCATTTTGGTTCCGTTTGCTTCCTAGTGTTTTTATTTTGTTTTGAAATTTGTGGACCGGGACAATGTACAAAAAAAACATGTCTGTCAGAGCACTGGGAAATTATTCTTTGCACCAAATTTAGCTAACAGCTAATAGTGGTGGAAGTGTCATTCATTTGTTTCGTGTGGGCTTTCCCTGGTGTTTTGATAACGTGTAAATCTCTGACAAGGACCTTTTATCAATATATTTAGGCAGATGCAAATGCTAATTACCATCAAAGTAGACATCATGCAAAACTACAAATCACTGCAAGCTCCTTCACATCATCTCTAGTTAACCTTTGCTAACAGGTATTGTTAATTTAAACTTGCACATGACAGTTCACAGAATAGTCAATTTTTAAAGACATGTAGCCTATTTATTCATTACTACATTTAGTTAATCCAGAGATTCTTCCCTTTCCCTCGATTCAGCAGTCTCATCCAGATTATCATGGCATTTGTAGTTCTTTGGTGGCCACATTTGCGTTTCATTTTTGGGGGGTAAATACAGGTGACTATTGATAAGTCACATTGTCCTACAGAGATTTATGCCAGGGTAATCCTATGCGAAACAAAGCCCTTAAGTGTTTAAAATCCCCTATGAGAAAAATGGTGGAAAACAGAACCATTTCCCTGTTTGATCTCTAGGTATTATGACTCACTGTGGTACTCTAAAAAGTTGGACAGGGTTGGCAGGTCTGCATTCTATACCGTGTGGGAGGGTAAGGTATATGGAACACCTGTCTGGTTGATCAGGGGTGTATAGAAGTAAATAGTGTACCACAGTAAGAGTCATAATACCTAGAGGTCAAACGGAAATGGTTCCAATCGTCCCCCCCCCCCCCCCACCACACACACACACACACACCAGATTTAGCTAATAGAGCCCCATGGTGGAAGTGTCGTAATACCCATAAAACCAAGCGATCAAACAGGAAAATGGTTCCATTAGTTTTCCACCATTCATTTGTTTCGTGTGGGCTTTCCCTGGTGTTTTGATAACATGTAAAGCCCCCTCCCTCGTGCGCACGCTGTTTGTAAGTCTGATCGCTTTTTTTTAGACACGGTTTCCTAGTCAACACTAAATGCAAAATCATTTTGAAAACACAAAAACAAATGATGGCATCGACACAGACCTCAAACTGGCAACACAAAGCTTAAGTAGACTACCACAAAGGGAATCTGAACGCTGTTCGCTGGAAGAGTTCGCTGTTTCAGCCGATGTAAAGGTGCCTATTGAATTTATTTGCAGCGCATACATTTCAGATTTTCGAAATTGATCAAATCTAATTTAGTGAAGGCATTTCAGAAGCATTGCCTCTATAGCTAATAGCGGACACGTATTCATTCTTTATCGCGCAGTCTTGTAAACTCCCGACTCCATTTAATGCCAATATGTTTATATTTATTTTTTGTTATACTTGTGTAATGCTTTTTGTGACGTGGAACAGACTGTATTTATCAGGTTGCGTGATCCTCGTAATGTTACGTGGAAAATACAACTGAGATGCAGAATTAAATGTAAATCACAAATGCGACCAGTTATTTTAAGTATTTGCAGTAAAATTCTTTCACTAGCATAGAGCACACTGAATGTCCATTTTGTGTTAGCTTGAAACAGTTAGTGTTTATCTTGCCACAAACGGAGTCGAAAGGGGATTTGTCCATGTGTTTACGTATAGCTGACAGTCGGCAAACTCAGCATCACGACAAACAGAAGGTGCAGACACGGAGTAGCTACGGCGAATAATTATGTATTAATCTTCATGTCCGTTGACACAAACTCCGTACATCTGTGTGTTGCAGCTCGAGAATCGGGATGTTAGATTCTCAGTGGATATTTAAAACAAAACAAAAAAATCAGGCCCTATTCATTTCTGCGTACTTTTAACTCGGATCTCGTACCTGCGTACATGGACAGAGAATTGCGTAGCTGGTACGCAAAATGCGTGCATGTTGGCAGGTCTGACTGAAGTTACCCCTAGACGCAGATCTGGTTGATTTTACCCACTAGTGGTTAGGGTAAGTTGATCCAGCTTCTGAACCTAGGGAAAACTTCACCCCAGAGCCACAAAACACTGTTCTGCACTAAAACAAGACTCAAAGTTGTGCTAAAATGACACCCAGACTCAGCAGTTAAAATAAACATTGATTTATTCTCTCAGCCCACCACTCACGTACGTATTGCACCGTTGTATTTAGTAAAGAAAGATATAAAAGAACATAACCAAAACCACCTGGTATTCTATATGATACAGTAGACAAATTGAGTAGTGAACAACCCACTCAAAATGGCAGCACAACAGAATTCACCAAAGCCTTCCTATTGTGGTTTATTTGTGGAAAATTCTATTTTGTTGCCATATTGGGTGGACATTGAGGAAATCCTATGGACAAAGAACTAGTCTAAGTCCATTATACCCACTCTATTCCTATGGTGTAGACATGGTTATAGAGGAGATAGGAGTCCTGCTGATCACTCCAGAAAAGATAGGAAATAGGGTACCATTTGGGACACATCTTACATCAGGGGTGGGTAATTCCAGTCCCTGAGGGCCTGATTGGTGTCACAGTTTTGCCCCAGCCCCAGCTAACACACCTGACTCCAATAATCAACTAATCATGATCTTCAGTTGAGAATGTAATTAGTTTAATCAGCTGTGTTTGCTAGGTGATGGGGAAAAAGTGTCACCAATCAGGCCCTCGAGGACTGTAGTTGCCCATCCCTGTCCTACATAGTGCCATAGAGCTCTGGTCAAAAGTATTTACTATATAGGGCAGCCATATTCAACAGGTGGACCGCAGGCTGGATCTAGACTCCGAATGAGGTCAATACAGTCAGGATTCAACTCCTGGTATATCAACAAATAAGACATGGAAAATGTGTAGAGTTGCAGGAAATTAGCTTTAAAATATCTAATTTCTCTCTGCCAACAAAAGTGGTGTGAACAGTTTGGGGTCGCATGGGTTGAGGATTCATTACTACGCCAATAAATTACAATAGCCATCCAGACCTTTACCACCTTCTCAAATAGTTTGAGTACAACTGATATAGGAATAGGATGCTGTTTGAGTGTTAAAACAGAGCGATTAGCCCAGCCTACACTCTACACATTCTTCATGGAATCTCAGCAACATGATCAGGACCACATTACATCAGTCTAACAGAACTTAATTTAATGGCAGATAATGTTGTTCCTGTAAAAGTCCTGCGTTCTTTGTCAGTTCTAGAACCTTCAGCTCCACTCCTCCTGACCCCTCCATCACAGTCCCCTCTTCCTGCTCCTTCCTAGGACTGGTTTCCTAACAGCCAATCTGATTTGAGCAATCTTCACTTGCGGGCGGTGTCGTAATTGGCCACGAACCAATCGCATGTCTCCTTCAAGGCTGTGTGTGTGAATTGGGGGGTGGGGGGGATAGGAGACTCAGCATCAGAAACCAAACAGCAGACATCTTTATTTGATATGTCAGTGGTGAACATGCATAAAGATGGCAGAATACATATATGACATTGTGCATTTAACCAAAAACAATCTACTTTTGGGGTTTTTCAAATTGCTGGTGTTGGGGAGGTAGGTACCTTGTTTGAAGGGGGTAAAGGTGAAGTTGGGGTGGTACCGCAGCAGCTTGGCGTTGCTGGCTGTCTTCTTGAACTGACCGTCTGCTTTAGTTGTGTCATACTGAAGGTCAGGGGTTAGGGAATCAAACACTGACTGACAGTGTGTGAGAGCACGTGAGTATGAAAGAGAGAGAGGGACTGTGTTTGAGCTGTATATCTGGACATGCACCTAAGTGAAAGGATACAGTCACTTGACCTTTGAACCCCAGTGCCTCGACAACGGCCTCTGCTGCCTCCTTGATGGACACCTCCTCCTCCTCACCAACTAAAATACAGAGAGGGAGAATGAACACTGACGCCTGAAAATACTGTTGTTAAATGTGTGTGTGAGATCGAGAGTATGTGTGAGTATGAGAGGGAGAAAGTCAGAGTGTGTGTATGCTCACCAGACAGTATGATGGGGTCCACCTCAGGGTACTCTCTCAGCACCCAGAGGAAGAGACGAGCCAGATCCAATGAGTAGATGAACTGCCTTCTGGGAGTTCCTGAGCCCCACACCACCAATGGACTACCCTCCTCTAACACACACACACACACACACACACACACACACACACACACACACACACACACACACACACACACACACACACACACACACACACACACACACACACACACACACACACACACACACACACACACACACACACACACACACACACACACACACACACACACACACACACACACACACACACACACACAGAGCCCTGTTAGAAGGAATGTGGCTATACAGATCCTTGTAGGGAGGTATACTGTATAGATTAAAACAGTTAGCTGAAGAACAAAGAATTAGAGAGTGATAGTTAACAGTAAGTGTTGTGTAGTCATCTTACTCTGAGCAATGTAGGCTTTGTGTATGAGGCCTGGAAGTACATGTCCATCCTCGATGTTGAAGTTATCATGAGGGCCAAACACATTGGTCGGTATCACTGCTGTGTAGCACCTCCCACGCTGCTGGTGATACGCCCTGCAAGACAAACACACACCTCAACATAATCCACAAACATTGAACACACACTATTATTGAATATACACAGATTATGTTGACTCCTTTCTAGAGGTCACTGAGCAGCTAAAGGGTCAAGGGTACAGGAAGCCCTCAAGACCATTCTGGATGGGCCCGCGGAGGACATCTATAGCAAAATAGGGAAGCTGTGCACTCACACGTCCCTTGTAAAAGAAGACTTCCTGGTTAAATGAAGGTTCAATAAAACACCAACACACCTATTGTGGACATCGATCATTCTCTTAGCATAGGAGTAGCCAAAGTTAGACTCGTGAGGAGGGCCGTTGTGGATCTGCAAGATAATAAGTAAGAGATAGTCAACTACCATCATGTCTACAACACACACACACACACACACCCACCCACCCGTTACCATGGTCTCATTGATGGGATAGGTGGTCTTATCAGGGAAAATGCAGGTGGAGAGACAGGAGACCACCCTGACAGCATCCACCTCATGTGCTGCCTGCAGGACGTTGTCATTGATGTAGATGTTGTTCCTCTGGAGAACACACATGGATGAATACGTTGGTAAATAAACATGAACAAAATTACACACATGGCCGGATAAGGTTGAACCAGGTTCCCAATTAGCACCCTATGAACTAGTTAGTAATGTACTACCTTTGACCAGGGCCCATAGTGAATAGAGTACCAATTGGGATGAAGCCTAAAAAATATATATATATATAAAAAAAAAAAGGTAAATAAACATTGAGTCCTTTTCCTCTAACATTTTCCAGAAGTGTGCACTTGCACACTTTCCTTATTAGATTTTAAAATAAAGGATTGGCTGGAGGCAGTTTCCACCATTTTCAAAATAAGGTGAGAAATTGAGCAAGTACACACTTCTGGAGATGCAGCCTCTGTCATTACAACTCCTGAATCCCCTCTTACCCAGAAGTCTAGGTTGGCCCTCATGTTCTTGAAGAGCCCTCCCACCATGGCTGCCAGGTGGATGACGTGGGTGGGCTGATGCTTCAGAAACACTGCCTGCGTCTCACCCATGTCCCTGAGTGAGCATACACAAACCCACACACACGTCAGCTTGACTTTTCAAAGACTCAGAGGCTGAGCTACAAAGCCACCCACAGTTAGCACTGAGGCAGGAGAGGGTCAGGTGTGTGTGTGTTGTCTGTGTATATACATGTGCGTGCATGCATACCATGTGTGTCTGTCTATGTGTGAGTGCGTATGTGTGTGCGCGTGTAGCTCTCACATGAGGTTTGCGTCCTTAGAGGAGAGGAAGATCCACTCCTCTCCCTCCCGCGCTCCTCCCTCTTCTTTGACCACATGTTCTATGGCCCTGCCCACCAGACCAGTCCCCCCAGTCACCAACACCCGCATAGGACCGCTCTGATCCACCATGCTATCTCCCATCTGCACAGAGGGGGAGGAAAATAGGGGGGGGGGGGGGGGGGGTAGTGAGGGTAAAGAAAGAGAAAGAGTAGGAGAGAGAAACACAGAAACAAAGAGTGAAAGGCTTACAATCTGCAGGTCATGTGCTCTGAAAGTAGGCTAAAGTTTTACAAATGATTTCCCCTGAAATGACTGATGAATTCAATGATCAATTAAACAAGAGTTACTAACGGAGCTGAAGACGACCTCTTTACACAGAAAGTAGGCCTAGGTAATATAAACCTATTCTACAGTTTCTCAGAGGATTGGGGTGCATCACATACTGTACACTAACCAGGACAAGTAGGGAAGAACAATGACTATCCCAGAGCTTTGTAATGACATATTTAATTCCAGTAACCAAGGAATCCAACTCAAGAGGTTGTGGACTGAACCAACAGACATTTCCTGATGTTGCTTTTTACTTGCCTGTGCCAGCCATGCAAACATCCCTGTTACCAAATGTCATGACAAATCTTTAGGTTGCCACGAACCAGGTTTCCATCCAACCATTTCATGCAGGTGAATTACCTGATGCATGAAAAAAATCACGACTGGGTTCATGGAAACAGGAAATGAGAGTACAAGTGTATAAATATCGATAGACAATTTGTTAGTTTGGTGTTTCTTTTCGTTGGTAAAAATAATTATGCGAGAAATTGCATGGAAACACGTTTACACGCAAATATTGATATAATAATCAACAAATCGAATAGAAATTTGAGTCACGAGATTATTTGTTGTGTGGTCCTCCACTACTACTCGGGAAAGCACGCTAAACTGCGTGCTTTCCCGAGTAGTAGTGGAGGACCACACAACAAATAATCTCGTGACTCAAATTTCTATTCGATTTGTTGATTATTATATCAATATTTGCGTGTAAACGTGTTTCCATGCAATTTCTCGCATAATAATCTTAGGCTACAGATTAAACAAATTATGATGAAGTTCACAAGGTGGCGAAAGTGCACAGTGATGGACTCGATGCTTCTTTCCAATAAATATTGAGGGTCTTATTCTAGTGACATGATAATTGATGCTTGGCTGTCATTTGACAAATAAAAAATAATATTGCTCCTATCAATAAAAAGGTATCTGTGACCAACAGATGCATATCTGTATTCCCAGTCATGTGAAATCCATAGATTAAGGCCTAGTTATTTATTTTAATTGATTTCAAATGTTATTCAGTACGGTCCCATGTGGCTCAGTTGGTAGTGCATGGCGCTTGCAACACCAGGGTGTTGGGTTCGATTCCTATGAAGGACCAGTAAAAAATGTTTATACAAGTGTAGACATGTCTGCTAAATTACAAAAAAAAGAGACAATTCTGCATGTTGCGTTTATTTTTGTTCAGTGTAGATCAAAACAAAGTGTGTATATATAAGGAATCTCTTCATTATGTATGGTAAATATTATATACATAAATGCAAGTGGGCAAATTTTTAATTTTTTATATATTTTTAACTTGAATTTTATTTGCAAATGCTACATAGTCTGAAAAACGGTAATGCAAAGCGAACCCTAAATGCCTGTGAAGCCTTTTGTATTTTGTTTAAATGTATATACCCCGTGTATAAAGTTATAAAAAGTTTTTCTGTGCTTTTTGGTGTACTGTTTTATAAGGTAAGCTTGTATCTTGTGTTATTTGTTAAAAGTACAAGTTCAATGGGTTTCCATCACATTTTCAATTCTACTGGTTTTTGTTCTTGGCACGTGCGCACTAGCCAACTGCTCGCAGATACAGTGCGGGTAAACTACCTTCATGACGAGATTATTAAAAAAAGTAGAGGTGTGGATCAGAAAACCAGTCATTATCTGGTGTGGCCACCATTTGCCACATGCAGCATGACACATCCCCTTCACATAGAGTTGATCAGGCTGTTGATTGTGGCCTGTGGAATGTTGTCCCACAAATCTTCAATGGCTGTGCGAAGTTGCTGGATATTGGCGGGAACTGAAACACACTGTCATACATGTCGATCCAGAGCATCCCAAACATGCTCAATGGGTCACATGTCTGGTGACTATGCAGGCCATGGAAGAACTGGGAAATGTTCAGCTTCCAGGAGTTGTGTACAAATCCTTGCGACACAGGAATGTGCGTTATCATGCTGAAATCTGAGGTGATGGCGGCATATGAAAGGCACGACAATGGGCCTCAGGATCTCGTCACGGTATCTCTGTGGATTAAAATTGCCATCGATAAAATGCAATTGTGTTAGTTGTCCGTAGCTTATGCCTGCCCATTCCATAACCCCACCGCAACCATTGGGCACTCTGTTCACAACATTGACATCAGCAAACCGCTCACCCATACGACGCCATACGATGCCATCTGCCCAGTACAGTTGAACCCGGGATTTATCCTTGAAGAGCACACTTCTCCAGCGTGCCAGTAGCCATCGAAGGTGAGCATTTGCCAACTGAAGTCAGTTACGATGCTGAACTGCAGTCAGGTCAATATCCGGGTGAGGACAACGAGCATGCAGATGAGCTTCCCTGAGACAGTTTCTGCAGAAATTATTTAGGTTGTGCAAACCCACAGTTTCATCAGCTGTCCGTGTGGCTGGTCTCAGATGATCCTGCAGGTGAAGAAGCCGTATGTGGAGGTCCTTGGCTGGTGTGGTTACTCGTGGTCTGCGGTTGTGAGGCTGGTTGGATGTACTGACAAATTCTCAAAAAACAATGTTGGAGGCTGCTTATCGTAGAGAAAGTAACAAATTATCTGGCAACAGCTCTGGTGGACATTCCTGCAGTCAGCATGCCAATTGCATACTCCCTCAAAACGAGAACATTTGTGGCATTGTGTTGTGTGATAAAACTGCACATTTTAGAGTGGCCTTTTGTCCCCAGCATAAGGTGCACCTGTGTAATGATCATGCTGTTTAATCAGCTTCTTGATATGTCACATCTTTCAGGTGGATGGATTATCTTGGCAATGGAGAAATGCTCACTAACTGGGATGTAAACAAATTTGTACATAAAATGTGAGAAGCTATTTGTGCATATGGGACATCTCTGGGATATTTTATTTCAGCTCATGAAACATGGGACCAACACTTTACATGTTGCGTGTATATTTTTGTTCAGTATTAATCCTGAATAAATTAATTGTAATTCGTAAGATATCATACTCAACGGATGATGGACATCCACAAATTAATACATACCATACGAAACGTAACATATCATACTAATTGGAGTGTTCTGTATTTACATGTACTATGTTATGTCTACTCAAGTCCAGGTTGGTTGCAGCCGGCAGTGAAAAGCAGTTAATAGGTCTGCCTAGGCCTATCACAATATCTCAAAATTCAACCAATTCAATGGTTGCAACAAGGTCGTTTTTACTGATCTGTTTGTCAGTGTCAGCAAAGTAGGCTATAATTTGTGTCATAGGAAAAAGCATGTTGCTTAACCTCTCCAGTCATAATAGAGTGTAGTAGAATTGCATGAAATGTGTTCAAAAAAGGCGACATTTTTCCCGTGCAACGAAAGGAGAAGAAACGTCGAATTATGTCTATATGTCACTACGTACCGAGACCTGCATTACCCAGGGTCCGGTTTCCCGATAGTGATGGAATTTAGGCTTAAACTACGAGTGTTTTAAAGATGCATCTATCCTACTACGGCTGAAGTTGCAATAAGCCTTCCCCCCAAAAAAAACACAGAGAGAACGTTCGATAGGTGCGTCGAGGCATAGTGTCGATTCTGAAAGGATTGAAAGAAAGGCAGCGCTGCTCTCGGATCAGATTTCTCCATTCAAATCTTACATTAACATTATAATTATTTCACAATACTGACGACGGATCAGCTCCTATAGAGATATGACCACCTATGGCTGAAAATATTGAGCCGGTTTATTCTAAATAAAATGCACTAAATTCCCGCATCATTAAATGTATGGAGAAAAATTACAGACAAAATAGAACACAATTGATTTAACATTAAATCTATTTCAATATGATTTAAATTATTATTATTTTATATAAACTAGAGCTTTATTACACGTTACACGTCATACAAAAAAAATTATCTAGGAGGATCTGGCAGTTATTGGGCGATGGTCTTCAACAGTTTTAGATGATAGGCAGTTTAGAAAGGTAGTAGGCTTGAGCATATAGCCTACTGTATTTATATTTTAATGCAGTCATCTCGGTTTTCATTTGAATCGTGTTATATACATCGCTTGTTTGTATCAATTGCAAAGACATTGGCAACTTTTTATTTATTGTCAACTTTGTTCGGAAGTTATCGGCGGTTACGATGAATTTCGCCATAAAATGCTTTTGTGAAACCGGGCCCAAAACGGTATGTTTTGCTAATGTTGATTGTCATAATTTAAGCTAATAATATAACGCAATGAAATCTACTCATCACATTAGGAATAGTAGCCCATCTCTCATTAGTCTGCAAAGGCGATGGCTTGATGTTTGCAATCCTACAGGTGCAAATTTATGGTGAAAAAAATAACCTTTCGGTATTTGAAGTCGGCCTTGTTGGGACTTGATAGCGTGTTTTTATGCATGTATGTCATGTTTCACTGTATGCGCCGTTCCATAAGTAAATGAGTCAATTTATGACGAGTTTGAGTAGTGGTTATTGTATATGCCGTTCCATAGACCTTTAAACCTAATCTTGCGGTTATAGGCCTAATTAACGACTGGGGTCATTTGTTTGTTTTTGCTGTTCTCCAAATAGCATGTTTCTAAATCGTGTAGAAATGTAGTAAATAAGCTTCAACTTCCCCCCCCCCAAAAAAATTCTCCTCACCCCCACCTTGTTATACACTAGATTTAGCTGAACCGACACCACTGTCCTAGGATTTTAACCCACTGTCCTGGGATTTGAAACCACTATCCTGGCGTTGTAAGCGCTATGCTCCGCTCGGGCGGCAGGTAACCTAGTGGTTGGAGCGTTGGACTAATAACCGAAAGTTTGCTAGATCGAAATCCCGAGCTGACGAGGTTAAAATCTGTCGTTCTCCCTATGAACAAGACAGTTAACACACTGTTCCTAGGCCGTCATTCAAAATATTAATTTGGTTTTAACTGACTTGCCTAGTTAAATAAAGGTAAAATAAATAAAAAAGTAGTTTCCAACGTTACCAAAAGAGGATGCTGTTCACATAGCAAGACTTGTAACAGTACAACTTCAATCAAATTTATCTTTTAGATAGCACCCTTTATGGGATAAAAACTACGATTTTTAGTTAGCTACAGTTACATAAAAAAGGTTCTGCTTACCAGTTACTCCAGAGCTTGATTCTTCTTCTAGCTAGTTTATGAAGTCAGAAGCTTCCATGACCGGATTCTAGTCCCAATGAGGTGGTTAGGGCGATGACGAAACTATTTTGGGGAGTACCGCCTCCAGCTCCAGGACGTTACGCAAGTGAAGGCTGATTTTGGGTCAGTTTAGCATTTTCTCCACCAATGGTAAAGGATGACTGGGAGAGGAAGCTGATCCTAGATCTGTAAATACCCTTCATAGGGGAAATTCACCCCCGAGACAATCGAGTTCTCAGCACTCAGCAAAGGTGAACCGGTGCACAGGTTTAAAATATTGGCAGGTTGACATATGACTAACACATGACTGTTTCCTTGTTGAGATTCAATTTCCAATCTTTGGGCCCCTGTTGTTCAGCCTATATATTTTTTATGACCTTCCTTCTTCTGTGTGCCATGGAGTGGAGATCCAGATGGTTGCTGACAGGTGGTTATCTACATCCATGGAAAGAGTGCTGAGCAAGTGGCAGTTATGGAGAATGTTTCACAATGGCTCAACAAATCCTGGCTCACCCTAAATGTGAGAAAAACAGTAGCCATGTATTTCTTCATCTATTAAAAAGCAGCAGGTCTACTCCCACATCCTCATACATGGACAAAAGATCAACACGGTCTCAGAATTCAAATACCTCGGCATAATCCTTGATCCCACCATCAATTTAAAAACATTTATTTTATTTTATTTACCAATACAATCAAATGCAGCCTAGCCAACTTCCGGTTAATTAAAAACTCTTTCTCCATCGAGGCTTCCAGAATGTTCTTACATGCTATGGGTTTCTCCCATTTCTTACTGTGTCACCAGCTGGTCACAAGCATGTGAGACATCCCTGAAACCTCTCAAATCACTCTATAAAGAAGTATTCATAATCTTGTACAACTTCAATCTGTTCTCAGAAATCTACCTGGTTTACAAGATAACTCACAATCTAGCACCTCCGTCTCCGAGTGTCTGTAAACCTCTGCTCCGAGCAAAATAGCAGTGTTCCAAGAACCTCCACCAGGGGGGACTGTAGTATCTCCAGACGGTCCACACCTTTGCACAATCGGCATTCTCATTCAATGGAATGACCTCTGCTCTGAAAACATATAGCAGCTTCCAAGCCTTCTCCACTGAGACAAAAAAGTACAATCAGCCATGCACTCATTGATTTTAACTTAAAAGGCCATACTGACTTTTAATGCAACAGAAGACACATTAGTACATACACAGGTGTAATTTCAATACGTGCAATAACTGGGCTATGCACAATATTTCTTATTTTTTATAGGTATATTACATTGAATCAAATAGCAATGTGTTTCTATGGACAATGTTTTGACTTCTGTGGTGAAACATGTCTCTATGTCCTGATCTCTGTTCTATTATATATTTTTTTACTGTATGTCCATTGTTTTTGTATAATGTTTCCATCGCTAGAAGTTTACCTACAGTGCATTTGGAAAGTATTCAGACCCCTTGACTTTTTCCACATTTTGTGGATGATCAATGTAAACAATATGCACCTGAGCTCAATTTCGAGTCTCACAGCAAATGGTCTGAATACTTATGTAAATAAGGTATTTCAGTATTTTATTTTTTATAAATTTGCACACACACACAAAAAAAAACTGTTTTTGCATTGTCATTATGGGGTATTGTGTGTAGATTGATGAGGATTTTTTTGTTTTTGCAATTTTAGAATGAGGCTGTAAAGTCTGAAAAAAAAGTCAAGGGGTCTGAATACTTTCCGAATGCACTGTATGTCTAGATGCTTTAGGGACTAGATGGAAATGAGCTATTAACTAAATCTGGTGCAATACATGTTTTCTCAATGCTCTGAGATTTGTTTTTGATGTACATTGTCCCAGCCAAATAAACGTAACAAATAAATAAAAATGACAAAAGAACTGTCCAGATTACCAAATTACAAGTGGATATTTACCACCATTACCACCTGGGCCACCAGTCTTATAATCCTCTATGATCCAGGCCAGTCTGCACTAGAGGACTTTACTCAGGATTAGGGTGGCAACATTTGGTTAAAGCCCCCATGCAGTCTTTGTAAAAAAAATCATCACTGATTTTAGTATGTGTAGTAATCATAATGTAGTAATCATGTAATAAATCAGTATGTGTTTATTTAATGAAAATAACTCCAATATATATTTGTTATCATTAATTTCCATGAGCTTCCTTTGGCCCTTGAAATGCTCAGTCTGATTGTGTGGGAGTTAGGGAACAAATTCGTTTTTTTTTTTTTTAAACTGCACTGCCCCTTTAACTTCCCCCTGAAATTCTCAGATTCCCGGAATCAGAAGGGAACAAGCAGGACATCCGGAATCCCCCAACCAGGATTTCAGAAAAACCTAAGAAAGTAACCAGAATTTTGCAACCCTAGACAAAATTATACATGGTGCATTGGTATATTGACATGGGAGACAACAATGAAAATCGTGTTAGTTAATAAAAGTGTCACACAAACCAGGGATATTTCACATTTGAATAGTTTATTAAACAATGTCCATTTTACTTCCCAAGTCTTCTCTCCAACAGAGTGTGATTGACATACAGTTGACGTTAAAATAGAAAATAAAACGTTGAGGAGCAGGGAGGAGGAAGAAGAGGAGGTGAGGAGTACAGAGTACATAGCAGCTGACTCCCACCTTACTTATGTTCAATATCAGTCATTTTAATTACATTAATAATTATAATAACAGTATGAACACTGACTATAAGAAGAACATGTGTAGCAACAAATAAAAAATGAGAACCAACAGTAATCATTAAAAACAAAGGTATTTAAGAGATTTCAAATCATATCTCTTATAAGTGGAAACTTTTTTTAAGCTAAATATTGTAAATCCTTTCTGTAAGTAGTTGATGTATATTTTTTCATGTTTTGTTTTACTAGTAACTTTATGTTTTTAAAAGAGTAGTGACCCAAAGTTCTGCATGCTGATTCGATCAATTTGCTGGGTCAATGCATGACATCACTGCATTCTATTCTATCTACTGTTCCTTCACACACACACACACACACACACACACACACACACACACACACACACACACACACACACACACACACACACACACACACACACACACACACACACACACACACACACACACACACACACACACACACACACAAACGACTAGTTACACCATCATCCTGTCTATGGTATCTTATATTTCTATAGCATCTTTGCTTGGGAAACAACTTCCCAGAGCTAAATGTATCAGCGGCCAGAAGTGTTGCAGTTGTCTTGGTAAAGAAACATTTAGTGTACCTCCCAAATGGCACCCTGCTCCCTATATAATGTGCTACTTTCGACCAGAGCCCACCAGGTTTATGTCAAAAGTAGTGCAATATATAAGGAATATGGTGCCATTTGGGACGCACAATTGATCATAGGAAGAGTTGACGATGGCACAAATTTCTGTTGTTTAAATGTTCTTTAGAGAAACACGAAGAAGGCCAATTCACAGATGAAGAAAGAGACCTCTATCAAAAAACTTGACCATCATTGTCTGGCTCACACGCAGAACATAATAATACAAACAAAAAACAACAACACCCTGTTGTTACAATTATTTCCACAGCTGTTTCCATAGTTACGTACTGTACATGTGATGCTTTATTTACTTGTGTTGTTATGGCAATCTTGTTGTATTTTCCACATTGGTCTGTACAGTGGTCCAATGTACACGTTGGTCATGTTCTGTGTAGCGTGCGTGTGTGTGTGAGTGTGTATCAGGATGCAGTGGGGTAAGGTGACAGAGGAAACATAACTCTCTCTCCTTCACTGATCCACTTTATCTCTTTAGATTGAGATGTTTTTTATTGTCACATACACCCAGTTTAACATAGAAAAGATCATTCTACCACAAATACACACACGCAATATTTGAGTGTGTGAGAGCGCCAAATACACACAAACACACAATATGTGATTGTGTGAAAGCTTCAAGTACACACACACACAATACCTGAGTGTATGAGAGATTCAAATACACACACATGCAATATGTGATTGTGTGAAAGCTTCAAGTACACACACACACAAACACACACACACACAATATGTTAGTGTATGAGGGCTTCAAACACACACACACACACACAATATGTTAGTGTATGAGGGCTTCAAATACACACACACACACACAATATGTTAGTGTATGAGGGCTTCAAATACACACACACACAATATGTTAGTGTATGAGAGATTCCGTGAATGCAAGAGCATGAGAGTCCTGCAAGAATGATAATTAGGCTAAGGATGGTGTGTGTGCGCGTGGTGGTTTCAAGGGATGGGAGGTTCACAAGCATCCATTCCTATAAACCTGTCACCAAAAAATGCAACACAAATGAACAGAACTAAAAAACACAGCAGGACTTAACTCTCAGACACACTGTCACGTTCCTGACCTGTTTTCTGTTGTTTTGTATGTGTGTGATGGTCAGGGCGTGAGTTTTGGGTGGGCAGTCTATGTTTTCCGTTTCTATGTTGGTTTTGGGTTGCCTGGTATGGCTCTTAATTAGAGGCAGGTGTTTTGCGTTTTCCTCTAATTGAGAGTCATATTAAGGTAGGTTGTTCTCACTGTTTGTTTGTGGGTGATTGTCGCTGTGTCTGTGTATTTTGCACCACACGGTACTGTCTCGTCTCGTTCGTTCGGTCGTTCCTGTTTATGTGTTCCTCGTTTCATGTAAGTTCATAGTTTAGGTCTGTCTAGTTCGTTTTGTTATTTTGTTAATCATTCAAGTGTATTTCGTTTCGTGTTTTTCCGTCTTGTCAAATAAACATTATGTATTCATCACCCGCTGCGCCTTGGTCTACTCACTCACCGAGGGACGGCCGTTACAGAATCACCCACCCAACACTCTAAGGGGGGGGTTCTGTCACGTTCCTGACCTGTTTTCTCTTGTTTTGTATGTCTTTATTGGTCAGGGCGTGAGTGTTGGGTGGGTAGTCTATGTTTTGTATTTCTATGTTGGGTTTTGTGTTCGGCCTGGTATGATTCTCAATTAGAGACAGGTGTGTATCGTTTGTCTCTGATTGAGAGTCATACTAAGGCAGCCAGGGTTTCACTGGGGTTTTGTGGGTGTTTGTTCCTGTGTCAGTGTTTGGGCCACACAGGACGGTTGAAGGTTAGTCACGTTTGTTGTTTTGTAGTTTTGTAGTGTCTTGTTTGCTGTTTTCATTAAAAGTATGATTAATCACCAATCCGCATCTTGGTCCGATCCATGCTCCTCCTCGTCTGAGGAGGAGAACAACAATGACTGCCTTTACAGAAACACCCACCACAACAGGACCAAGCGGATTGGAGCCGGAGGAAAGGAACTAAAGCAATGGAGAGAAGAGGAATGGAGTTGGGAACAAATATTCAACGGAGAAGGACCCTGGGCTAAGGTTGGTGTGAATCGCCGCTCGCGGGAGGAGAAGAAGGCAGCCACAGCCCAGGAGCGGTGGATTGAGGAGGCAGCACGTATGAGAGGCTGGAAGCCCGAGAGTCAGACCCAAAAATTTCTTGGGGGGGGGGGCACACGAGGAGTGTGGCAAAGCCGGGTAGGATACCTGAGCCAACTCCCCGTGCTTACCGTGGAGTGCGAGAGCGTCGTACTGGTCAGACACCGTGTTATGCGGTAAAGCGCACGGTGTCCCCAGTACGCGTGCTTAGCCCAGTGCGGGCTATTCCACCTTGCCGCACTGGGAGGGCTAGGTTGGGCATCGAGCCAGATGTCATGAAGCCGGCCCAACGTATCTGGTCTCCAGTACGTCTCCTCGGGCCGGCATACATGGCACCAGCCTTACGAATGGTGTCCCCGGTTCGCCAGCATAGCCCAGTGCGGGCTATTCCACCTCGCCGCACTGGCAGGGCTACGGGCACCATTCAACCTGGTAAGGTTGGGCAGGCTCGGTGCTCAAGAGCACGTGTCCTCCTTCACGGTCCGGTATACCCGGTGCCACCTCCAAGTACCAGTCCACCGGTGGCAGCCCCCCGCACCAGGCTGTCTCTCCGGGTTCTCTCTCCAGCTGCTCCCACCTGTCCAGCGCTGTCAGAGCTTTCCTCCTCTCCAGCGCAGCCAGTGCCTATACCACGCACCAGGCCTACTGTGCGCCTCAGCAGGGCAGAGTCGGCCGTCTGCCCAACGCCTTCTGCACTGCCTGTCTGCCCAGCGCCGTCTGAGCCATCTGTCTGCCCAGCGCCGTCTGAGCCATCCGTCTGCCCAGCGCCGTCTGAGCCATCCGTCTGCCCAGCGCCGTCTGAGCCATCCGTCTGCCCAGCGCCGTCTGAGCCATCCGTCTGCCCAGCGCCGTCTGAGCCATCCGTCTGCCCAGCGCCTTCTGAGCCATCCGTCTGCACAGCGCCTTCTGAGCCATCCGTCTGCCACGAGCCATTAGAGCCGCCCGTCTGTCCCGAGCCATTAGAGCCGTCCGTCAGTCAGGAGCCGCTAGAGCCGTCCGTCAGTCAGGAGCCGCCAGAGCCGCCAGCCAGTCAGGAGCCGCCAGAGCCGCCAGCCAGTCAGGAGCCGCCAGAGCCGCCAGCCAGTCAGGAGCTGCCAGAGCCGCCAGCCAGTCAGGAGCTGCCAGAGCCGCCAGCCAGTCAGGAGCTGCCAGAGACGCCAGCCAGTCAGGAGCTGCCAGAGACGCCAGCCAGTCAGGAGCTGCCAGAGACGCCAGCCAGTCAGGAGCTGTCAGAGCTGCCCTACAGTCATGAGCTGCCCTACAGTCATGAGCTGCCCTACAGTCATGAGCTGCCCTACAGCCTGGACCTGCCAGAGTCCCTCAGCCCGGACCTGCCAGAGTCCCTCAGCCCGGACCTGCCAGAGTCCCTCAGCCCGGACCTGCCAGAGTCCCTCAGCCCGGACCTGCCAGAGTCCCTCAGCCCGGACCTGCCAGAGTCCCTCAGCCCGGACCTGCCAGAGTCCCTCAGCCAGGACCTGCCGCCCCTTATCCCGGTGCCGCCCCTTATCCCGGTGCTGCCCCTTATCCCGGTGCTGCCCCTTATCCCGGTGCTGGCCCTTATCCCGGTGCTGCCCCTTCATTTAGGTGGTTTTAGTTGGAGGGTGGTCATTGGGAGGGGGATACAGAAGCGGGGAGTGACTATGGTGGTGTGGGGACAGCGTCCGGAGCCTGAGCCACCACCGTGGTCAGATGCCCACCCAGACCCTCCCCTGGACTTTGTGCTGGTGCGCCCGGCGTTCGCACCTTGAGGGGGGGGTTCTGTCACGTTCCTGACCTGTTTTCTGTTGTTTTGTATGTGTGTGATGGTCAGGGCGTGAGTTTTGGGTGGGCAGTCTATGTTTTCCGTTTCTATGTTGGTTTTGGGTTGCCTGGTATGGCTCTTAATTAGAGGCAGGTGTTTTGCGTTTTCCTCTAATTGAGTCATATTAAGGTAGGTTGTTCTCACTGTTTGTTTGTGGGTGATTGTCGCTGTGTCTGTGTATTTTGCACCACACGGTACTGTCTCGTCTCGTTCGTTCGGTCGTTCCTGTTTATGTGTTCCTCGTTTCATGTAAGTTCATAGTTTAGGTCTGTCTAGTTCGTTTTGTTATTTTGTTAATCATTCAAGTGTATTTCGTTTCGTGTTTTTCCGTCTTGTCAAATAAACATTATGTATTCATCACCCGCTGCGCCTTGGTCTACTCACTCACCGAGGGACGGCCGTTACACACACAGAGACACCTATTGTACATATCAGGGTCACATATCAACATGTACAGTGGGGAGAACAAGTATTTGATACACTGACGATTTTGCAGGTTTTCCTACTTACAAAGCATGTAGAGGTCTGTAATTTTTATCATAGGTACACTTCAACTATGAGAGACGGAATCTAAAACAAAAATCCAGAAAATCACATTGTATGATTTTTAAGTAATTAATTTGCATTTTATTGCATGACATAAGTATTTGATACATCAGAAAAGCAGAACTTAATATTTGGTACAGAAACCTTTGTTTGCAATTACAGAGATCATACGTTTCCTGTAGTTCTTGACTAGGTTTGCACACACTGCAGCAGGGATTTTGGCCCACTCCTCCCTACAGATCTTCTCCAGATCCTTCAGGTTTCGGGGCTGTCGCTGGGCAATACGGAGTTTCAGCTCCCTCCAAAGATTTTCTATTGGGTTCAGGTCTGGAGACTGGCTAGGCCACTCCAGGACCTTGAGATGCTTCTTACGGAGCCACTCCTTAGTTGCCATGGCTGTGTGCTTCGTGTCGTTGTCATGCTGGAAGACCCAGCCACGACCCATCTTCAATGCTCTTACTGAGGGAAGGAGGTTGTTGGCCAAGATCTCGCGATACATGGCCCCATCCATCCTCCCCTCAATACGGTGCAGTCGTCCTGTCCCCTTTGCAGAAAAGCATCCCCAAAGAATGATGTTTCCACCTCCATGCTTCACGGTTGGGATGGTGTTCTTGGGGTTGTACTCATCCTTCTATTCCTCCAAACACGGCGAGTGGAGTTTAGAGCAAAAAGCTCTATTTTTGTCTCATCAGACCACATGACCTTCTCCCATTCCTCCTCTGGATCATCCAGATGGTCATTGGCAAACTTCAGACGGGCCTGGACATGCGCTGGCTTGAGCAGGGGGACCTTGCGTGCGCTGCAGGATTTTAATCCATGACGGCGTAGTGTGTTACTAATGGTTTTCTTTGAGACTGTGGTCCCAGCTCTCTTCAGGTCATTGACCAGGTCCTGCCGTGTAGTTCTGGGCTGATCCCTCACATTCCTCATGATCATTGATGCCCCACGAGGTGAGATCTTGCATGGAGCCCCAGACCGAGGGTGATTGACCGTCATCTTGAACTTCTTCCATTTTCTAATAATTGTGCCAACAGTTGTTGCCTTCTCACCAAGCTGCTTGCCTATTGTCCTGTAGCCCATCCCAGCCTTGTACAGGTCTACAATTTATCCCTGATGTCCTTACACAGCTCTCTGGTCTTGGCCATTGTGGAGAGGTTGGAGTCTGTTTGATTGAGTGTGTGGACAGGTGTCTTTTATACAGGTAACGAGTTCAAACAGGTGCAGTTAATACAGGTAATGAGTGGAGAACAGGAGGGCTTCTTAAAGAAAAACTAACAGGTCTGTGAGAGCCGGAATTCTTACTGGTTGGTAGGTGATCAAATACTTATGTCATTCAATAAAATGCAAATTAATTACTTAAAAATCATACAATGTGATTTTCTGGATTTTTGTTTTAGATTCCGTCTCTCACAGTTGAAGTGTACCTATGATAAAAATGACAGACCTCTACATGCTTTGTAAGTAGGAAAACCTGCAAAATCGGCAGTGTATCAAATACTTGTTCTCCCCACTGTATGTGCATATGAACATGTGATGTACAGTGGGGAGAACAAGTATTTGATACACTGCCGATATTGCAGGTTTTCCTACTTACAAAGCATGTAGAGGTCTGTAATTTTTATCATAGGTACACTTCAACTGTGAGAGACGGAATCTAAAACAAAAATCCAGAAAATCACATTGTATGATTTTTAAGTAATTAATTAGCATTTTATTGCATGACATAAGTATTTGATACATCAGAAAAGCAGAACTTAATATTTAGTACAGAAACCTTTGTTTGCAATTACAGAGATCATACGTTTCCTGTAGTTCTTGACCAGGTTTGCACACACTGCAGCAGGGATTTTGGCCCACTCCTCCATACAGACCTTCTCCAGATCCTTCAGGTTTCGGGGCTGTCGCTGGGCAATACGGACTTTCAGCTCCCTCCAAAGATTTTCTATTGGGTTCAGGTCTGGAGACTGGCTAGGCCACTCCGGGACCTTGAGATGCTTCTCCTTAGTTGCCCTGGCTGTGTGTTGCGGGTCGTTGTCATGCTGGAAGACCCAGCCACGACCCATCTTCAATGCTCTTACTGAGGGAAGGAGGTTGTTGGCCAAGATCTCGCGATACATGGCCCCATCCATCCTCCCCTCAATACGGTGCAGTCGTCCTGTCCCCTTTGCAGAAAAGCATCCCCAAAGAATGATGTTTCCACCTCCATGCTTCACGATTGGGATGGTGTTCTTGGGGCTGTACTCATCCTTCTTCTTCCTCCAAACACGGCGAGTGGAGTTTAGACCAAAAAGCTCTATTTTTGTCTCATCAGACCACATGACCTTCACCCATTCCTCCTCTGGATCATCCAGATGGTCATTGGCAAACTTCAGACGGGCCTGGACATGCGCTGGCTTGAGCAGGGGGACCTTGCGTGCGCTGCAGTATTTTAATCCATGACGGCGTAATGTGTTACTAATGGTTTTCTTTGAGACTGTGGTCCCAGCTCTCTTCAGGTCATTGACCAGGTCCTGCCGTGTAGTTCTGGGCTGATCCCTCACCTTCCTCATGATCATTGATGCCCCACGAGGTGAGATCTTGCATGGAGCCCCAGACCGAGGGTGATTGACCGTCATCTTGAACTTCTTCCATTTTCTAATAATTGTGCCAACAGTTGTTGCCTTCTCACCAAGCTGCTTGCCTATTGTCCTGTAGCCCATCCCAGCCTTGTGCAGGTCTACAATTTTATCCCTGATGTCCTTACACAGCTTTCTGGTCTTGGCCATTGTGGAGAGGTTGGAGTCTGTTTGATTGAGTGTGTGGACAGGTGTCTTTTATACAGGTAATGAGTTCAAACAGGTGCAGTTAATACAGGTAATGAGTGGAGAACAGGAGGGCTTCTTAAAGTAAAACTAACAGGTCTGTGAGAGCCGGAATTCTTACTGGTTGGTAGGTGATCAAATACTTATGTCATGCAATAAAATGCAAATTAATTACTTAAAAATCATACAATGTGATTTTCTGGATTTTTGTTTTAGATTCCGTCTCTCACAGTTGAAGTGTACCTATGATAAAAATTACAGACCTCTACATGCTTTGTAAGTAGGAAAACCTGCAAAATCGGCAGTGTATCAAATACTTGTTCTCCCCACTGTATATGTCCTGTTATATTGAAAACACACACAAGCACATACATGCCTGCATGTACACACACATTCATTCAAAGAAACATAAAGACAATGTGCATCCTATTCCCTATATAGTGCACTATTTTTGACAAAAAGAAGGGTATTATAAAGGGAATAGGGTGCCATTTGGGAGACAGACACAGACATTTTGAACCCTAAAGTATACTGTCTAAGAAGAAAGCATTAAGGAAATATTGCTGAAATAAATACAAATAAATTAAATTATATAAAACAGTGGGTTAAAAAACATTAAAACTCTGTTAAATAGAACAAATCATCAATTAATAAAACAAAAAACACATATCTTTAAAAATAATAATCCATACCAAGTCACATCTGCTAATAGAAGAAATACTTTTGTACGGGTCCAAAAGACAGACAGTACTCTGACTACCTGTAGATGGAGACAGACAGGTACATTTGTAAACAACAGACAGACAGACAGACAGACAGACAGAAAGACAGAAAGACAGAAAGACAGACAGAGGTGGACGGATCTCAATTTAGACATTCAGAAATCATGTCAGTATGAGGGTATGGAGGTGTATGTAGTCTTGAGGATGTGTTGGGGGGTAGGTGAAGAGGAATGAAGAGGGGTGAAGGGGATGAAGAGGAATGAAGAGGGGTGAAGAGGGATGAGGAGGGGTGAAGAGGGATGAAAAGGGGTGGAGAGGGTTGAAGAAGGGTGAAGAGGGATGAGGAGGGCTGAAGAGGGATGAGGAGGGCTGAAGAGGGCTGAAGAGGGATGAGGAGGGGTGAAGAGGGGTGAAGCGGGATGAGGAGGGGTGAAGAGGGATGAAGAGTGATGAAGAGGGCTGAAGAGGAATGAGGGATGAAGAGGGATGAAGAGGGCTGAAGAGGAATGAGGGTTGAAGAGGGTTGAAGAGGGCTGAAGAGGAATGAGGGGTGAAGAGGGTTGAAGGGGAATGAGGAGGGGTGAAGAGGGATGAGGGGGGGTGAAGAGGGCTGAAGAGGGATGAGGAGGGGTGAAGCGGGCTGAAGAGGGCTGAATAGGGCTGAAGAGGGGTGAAGCGGGGTGAGTGAGGAGGGGTGAAGAGGGTTGAGTGAGGAGGGGTGAAGAGGGGTGAGGGGAGGGTGAGGTTGTGTGGTTGTCTGAGGGGTGAAGGGGGCAGAAGTGGCTATGGCCAAGGGGATGGGTGGTAGGGGGTGCAGGGGGTAAATCAGTATTTCTAAAGTCTTACAGGAAGTCCTGTGGCACGGTGTCTGACATCCCTTCCTGTTGCGACAGACACAGTTGATTGGCAGTGCTGCGGTGATCCCCTCTAAAACCTGCCCTGGATCAGCCACCGCCATCCAAAATAACAAAATAAATAACTTTATCGACATCAGTTGGTTGGTGACAACAGTTCAGACAGATAAACGGGGCTTCATGGCAGTTTGAATGTAGCTCTAGGCTTGGAGCTGATAGGTGGACTGACGCCCTCATTTGAGAACTCACAGGGAATCAGGAAGGGGGAAGCAGACATGATTGGTTAGTATTGGGAGAGAGGCGGGGACTGGGGAGTGGACAGCACCAAAACATGTCGGACAGTGATAGCCGTTTGGGTGGGTAGGGAGTCAAACAGCTGTGTGTGTGTGTGCGTGCGACATTGTGTGTATTTATGACAATGTAGGCTGGGTATATCTCAATAATGATATAGGTTGATCCCATCGATCTTGTACTGTGTTGGTCAGCCATTTGTCACTCTAAGCATTGTCATTGTGTATATGGATGTGTACTGTAGAAGTGAGAGTATGTGTGTGTGTGTGTCAGTAAATGTACATGTGAGAGTATGTCTAGGTGAGTGAGTGTGTAACCCTGTACATCAATGTGTGTGAGATGCAAGTCCCTGTGTGTAGAGTGGCGGTAGAGGGGTCAGGCTCAGACTGGGATGAGACTCAGTCTGGAAGATAGGGGTCATCCTGGTTTGGGGGGCAGTAGTTGAAGTTGGGAGGTTATAGCTGGGTTTAGTGGGCAGTAGTTGAAGTTGGGAGGTTATAGCTGGGTTTAGTGGGCAGTAGTTGAAGTTGGGAGGTTATAGCTGGGTTTAGTGGGCAGTAGTTGGAGTTGGGAGGTTATAGCTGGGTTTAGTGGGCAGTAGTTGGAGTTGGGAGGTTATAGCTGGGTTTAGTGGGCAGTAGTTGGAGTTGGGAGGTTATAGCTGGGTTTAGTGGGCAGTAGTTGAAGTTGGGAGGTTATAGCTGGGTTTAGTGGGCAGTAGTTGAAGTTGGGAGGTTATAGCTGGGTTTAGTGGGCAGTAGTTGAAGTTGGGAGGTTATAGCTGGGTTTAGTGGGCAGTAGTTGAAGTTGGGAGGTTATAGCTGGGTTTAGTGGGCAGTAGTTGAAGTTGGGAGGTTATAGCTGGGTTTAGTGGGCAGTAGTTGAAGTTGGGGGGTGTCCCAACTAGTTGGGCGGTGGTACAGTTATTGTTGGGGGGCTATAGCAGGGTCTGGGGGGCAGGTGGGGCCTTGGGAGATTTAGGGGTACAGTCGAAGTTGGGGGGCGTCCTGTGTGGTTGTTTCTGGTTGAGAAGTTAAAAGTGGGGGGCTATAGCAGGGAAGGGGGTGGGGTCCGATGATGTTGGTCTGGGGTACAGGAGCAGGGTTTGGGGGGCTATAGCAGGGAGGTGGGGGTCCTGTGTCATTGCCCTGGGGTACAGGAGCAGGGTTTGGGGGGGCTATAGCAGGGAGGGGGGGATACCATGTCATTGGCCTGGGTTGCAGAGGCAGGGTTTGGGGGGGCTATAGCAGGGAGGGGGGGATACCGTGTCATTGGCCTGGGTTGCAGAGGCAGGGTTTGGGGGGCTATAGCAGGGAGGGGGGGATCCCGTGTCGTTGGCCTGGGGTGCAGAGGCAGGGTTTGGGGAGCTATAGCAGGGCGATGGGGGTCCTGTGTCGTTGGCCTGGGATGATGGAGCAGGGTTTGGGGGGCTATAGCAGGGCGATGGGGGTCCTGTGTCGTTGGCCTGGGTGATGGAGCAGGGTTTGGGGAGCTATAGCAGGGCGATGGGGGTCCTGTGTCGTTGGCCTGGGGTGATGGAGCAGGGTTTGGGGGGCTATAGCAGGGCGATGGGGGTCCTGTGTCGTTGGCCTGGGTGATGGAGCAGGGTTTGGGGGGCTATAGCAGGGCGATGGGGGTCCTGTGTCGTTGGCCTGGGTGATGGAGCAGGGTTTGGGGGGCTATAGCAGGGCGATGGGGGTCCTGTGTCGTTGGCCTGGGTGATGGAGCAGGGTTTGGGGGGCTATAGCAGTCTGTCCATGAAGCTAGTGTCGAGGCGCTGGATGAGCACGCGGATGAAGGACATCTCTTTGCGTGTGTTCTCAAAGATGATGCGTGGGTCGTCTGACTGGCAACGCAGGCAGTTAGGGGCCATCACCATGGCCAGGTTGTTCACATCCATCTTAGTGATCACCACGTTGGCAGGCTGGCCAAACACCTGGAGGGAGAGAGAGAGATGATGATGGGTGTGTTTGATTGTGTGTGTGTTTGCTACCTATAGGAAGTGGGTGATGTTGAAGTTGATAGTGTGTATTTGGAACAGAGGATGAGTTTGGAGCAGATGATGTGTGTGTGTGTTACCTGTAGAAAGCGTATGAGGTAGCAGAGCACCAGCTTGTTGATGTGAGGAAGGCCCATCACTACGTTGACTGCAGCCTCAGGGTCATCATAGTGAGTGATACACTCCTCATAGAACTCATGAGGAATCAACGGCTCCTCCAACTCCCTGTACCACAACTTCAACAGAGAGGCTGGTTGGGTTGTGGGGGGTAGGGTGGGAATAAGGGGAGCAGAGAGGGGGGAGAGAGAAGGGGAAAAGGGGTAGAATTGGAAAAGGAAGACGGTGAGAAATAGTTATTTTTGGGCTCTAGCTATCTGTATGTACAGTGTAAGTAAATTTTTTACAAATTCATTGACAGTCCAATCAGGAGACAGAAACAGTTGACTGGTCAGACACACAGCACCCCTCTACGCAATGACACTAATGCCTTAATCACACACAGGGTCTAGGGCTAGGAGAGGGTGCATAGCCATTACTATGTACCCGTACTCCCCATTTTAAGTGCCACCAGCAATCACTGGTGTACAGTGTGTACGGCGTGTGTGTACGGTGTGTGTATTACCTGGGATGTGTGGGTCCTCCAGGTCCGTGGGGATCTTCCATTGGTCCACTTGCAGCTTGAGAGCGTTGACCTCATCTATGTCACCTGGAACCCTGTGAGGTCAGGGGTCAGAAACACATTAGACTCCTCCTTCCTTCCTCACAGCACCCTTTACCAATCCCTTTAGCTCATTCATGTATCTCTCTTCCTCCGTCTGGTCTCCATTAAGTACTAGGGCCCAGATTAACAAAATCTTCTTCAGACATTTCTTCTTAACTGACTTTTTTCCTTAACTATTTTATTGGTCATATACACGTGTTTAGCAGATGTTATTGCGGGTGTAACGAAATGTTTGTTAAGCAAAGTTGCTATTCCTCAAAAAGGTTATTGGAAATGTTCTTGCGCTATTTCTTCTGTTTCTCCTTCAGCAAAAAGTTAAGGAGAAATTAGATTCTTGAAAATAAAGTTGTTGGAAATGAATTCCAAGATAGCTAAACCATTGTCTTAAACTCAGGGCTCATGAAAGCAATTGAACCTGTTAATTCACACAAACTTCATCTGAAAGTTTCAGTATTGATTATTTTAAACCCAAGAACAAGATTTAGAACAGTAATATCAGTATGAAATATGCTTACATGATTGCCATTGCTAGCTAGATAGCTAGCTGAAACGGTTGCCTAACAACAAGAAGATATTTGAGAAGTTTGTAAGAAAATCATTACATCTTAAGATATTGTTGAGGAATTGCACTTACGAACTATCTTATGAACTTCTTTTTTTTTTTTTTCATAAGAAGTTTCTTAAAGTTTTGCGTAAGAAGTGTTTTGTGAATCTGGGCCCAGGACCTTCACTGACAGACATGTCTAATACTACTAACTCCTCCCTCCTTCCCTTTACCCCAATTCCACTCCTCCCTCTCGCCCCCCCTACCTCTCTCCCTAGTGTTAGTGAGTGAGAGGTAGGTACTGACCTGAAGATGCCCTCTATTTGGTCTCCATTAAGACCCAGGACCTCCTCAGAGAGGCGTGTCTGGACCCAGGGCAGCTGGCTGTCGGGGTAACGCTCCTTCTGCAGTGACATCACTTCCTCCAGGGAAGAGCCAAACATGGAGGGGCTGAAGATGGCGTTCCTGGCGTGTTTGATCTCCTCCAGACACGGCTTCTGCAACCCCTGGATTACAACACAGGCAGATACATCAATCAATATATCAATTAATCAATCAATCAAATGTATTTTATGAAGCCCTTTTTACTTCAGCAGTTGTCACAAAGTGCTTAAAGTTATCCGGCCTAAATGCCAAAGAGCATGCAATGCAGAGGCAGAAGCAGAGTGGCCTGGAAAAGTTCCCTAGAAGGAAGGAACCTAGAGAGGAACCAGGTTCAGAGAGGTGGCCCATCCTTTTCGGGTAGAGATTTAGAGTACATTTGTTTTTTTTCTATAAACTAGGGTACCAGTGAGGATTTCCTACACTGGACATTAAGATACAAAAGGGGGATCAATACAATTCACAAGTTGATTTAAAACCTATGTTTAACCCTTTATCATGGTTGGTTTTTCAGCGGCAGGGACTGGGAGACTAGTCAGGATCGAGGCAAAGATGAACGGAGCAAAGTACAGATAGATCCTTGATGAAAACCTGCTCCAGAGCGCTCAAGACCTCAGACTGGGGAGAAGTTTCACCTTCCAACAGGACAACGACCCTAAACACACAGCCAAGACAATACAGGGGTTGCTTCAGGACAAGTCTCTGAATGTCCTTGAGTGGCCCAGCCAGTGCCCGGACTTGAACCCGATCTAACATCTCTGGAGACCTGAAAATAGCTTTGCAGCAACGGTCCCCATCCAACCTGAGAGAGCTTGAGAGGATCTGCAGAGAAGAATGGGAGAAACTCGCCAAATACAGGTGTGCCAAGCTTGTAGCATCATACCCAACAAGACTCAATGCTGTAATCGCTGCTAAAGGTGTTTCAACAAAGTACTGAGTAAAGGGTCTGAAAACCTATGTAAATGTGATATCACTTTTGTATTTTTTATAAATTAACAAAAATGAACAGTTCTGCCATAATATAACACTACGGCTCTTGAGGCGAAGCCCAAAGTCACATATTACACACTATATTTAGCAACTGCGTGTTTACTGAAAAATAATGGTATGACCTTCATAAATGTATCTAAATTAATTATTGAGAAACTGAAAATAAGTATGAAAATATCTCCAAGTTAATAAGAAATATGTTGGATTCAAGTCTCTATCTCAACCAAAAAGAAAAGTTAAAGAATATGATTAAATCAAATCATACTGTACTATAGTGCATTTAAAGTATGATTTGATTTATTCCTATTCTTTAACTTGGTGAATCAAACATATCAATTATACATTTTAAGGGGAAAAGAGAGCATGGTTAAAGGATGGGGAAAAGGGAAGAGAGAGAGAGAGGGATAGAAAGTGAGAGCGTTCAGTGGGTTTGCTCTTCCTTCACAAGTGCATAATCAGTACTATTAATCCCCCCGGTAGAGGCTCTGCTCTGGGGTTAATACGAGTCAAACACTGTGCCTCAGGCTACATGCTGCATTCAGGGTGTGTATATGTGTGAGTCCACCAAGTGACAAACTGTCTCTATTACCACCCTGCAGAGATGCTGGCACATGCTACATGCCTCACACACGCTATGCCAACCACCAGTGCCCGCTATCACAGGCTGACATCGCCACGGGTGATAGGAAACAGGAGCACACACACGCACGCACGCACGCGCACACGCACACGCACACACACACACAAACATTTAATTACACTACCCACCACTATCAATCCATATTTTCACTCTTTCATTCCCTGTCTATTCGTCTTCCTCCCTCTCCATCCCAGTCAATTCCTCTCCACTGCTCCTTTGCTCTGATCCTCCCTCTATCCCTTGGTCTCACTCTCCATCTGTCTTTCCTCTGTCCCTCATCTGCCCTTTCCTTCAGTTCAGCCCACTGTCTGTTTCTGCCTCAAAAGATAGTGTAGACAGCAGATGACCGCTTCACTGGCCCCCTCCTGTGGTCAGAAAGAGAGAAGCACCATTCCATGACAGGAAGTAGAATTATTGCTCCATGGTCACATTGGGGCCTGTTTGAGAGGATGTCATGTTAGCAAACATTCAAATAAAAATGTATTGTGATGTATAACTGATATTATTGTCTGTCAGATAGAATAAAGAATCACGTCAACTCTATTCATTCTATTTCAATCTCCAATATTCAAAATATTTCACATGAACTGAGCTAGATGTAGCCCACTGGGCACAAACTGGTTAAATCAATGTTGTTTCACCTAATTTGTCAAAGTATTGTGATGTGGAATCTACACGGAAAATACATTGAATTAGAAAAAAGTAATTAGCGTAAACTATTGTTAAGAGGATAACATTTCAACCACAGGATTATGTCATCATGGTAACCAACTTTCAAAATAGACAAACCTTGCATAAAATATGTTGAATTTGTACCTTTGAAACAACGTAGGGCTGGGCGGTATACCGTGTTTTACTATATACCGGCATTGATGAACGGACCGGTTTGGGTTTTTACTTTACCTTCTATAACAGTATTTGAATGTTTGGTTTGTTAAATGTGATACGCCGTGTGTAATGTCAATTTGTATAGTTTACTCCACTACTTGAGTCATCCCTCTCTGCTCTCTCAATTTAATTCAATTCAAGGGGCTTTATTGGCATGGGAAACATATGTTTACATTGCCAAAGCAAGTGGAGTAGATAATATACAAAAGTGAAATAAACAATAAAAATGAACAGTAAACATTACACTCACAGAAGTTCCAAAAGAATAAAGACATTACAAATGTCATTTTATGTATATATACAGTGTGGTAACGATGTACAAATGGTTAAAGTACAAAAGGGAAAATAAATAAGCATAAATATGGGTTGTATTTACAGTGGTGTTTGTTCTTCACTGGTTGCCCTTTTCTTGTGGCAACAGGTCACAGGTCTCTCTCTCTCTCCATGCCACTTTCCACACAGACCTAGTGCTGCTTGACCATGAGACACTTGCGTTCACAATGTTGATGACAACGATGTTGTTTCCACTTTGATCTTAATATAAATCCACAAGCGTTCTATAATTACAATATTAGTTTGTATTTCTTACATCTGCAAACAGCTAGTTTGTATTTTCTTAGCAAGTTAAGCTAAATCGTGTTAGCCACTAATGCTAATCGCTAGTTAGCTGGCTAGGTAACAAGCTAATAAAAGTTGTGAGTTAGAGCAAACGTAGCTAGCTAATACAGCCTGATACCAGTGCTGTTGGAGGCTTAAATCAGCATGTTGTTTGTGCAACAGTATCTTCTAAATCAAAGAGGAATAGGCAAAGCATGAATATGTTGGCTACATGAATAAAGATTTAATGTAGCCAAAGATTATAGGGTCCCCTAGGAAACACTGAACATCACTTTGGTTTCTACCCTGTCACAATAACTCGTCCATGGCATTTTCATTCATTGTCATGTCAAACAACACTGTATTCAAAGTGCCCACTACTTTTTATATTCTAACTATAGAATTAGAATAAACTTTATATTTCCATGATTCCAAAAGTTCAACAAGTGTTTTGATCTAAATCGCAACTGCAACATTTGGTTAGAAATAAGGACTCGTTTTCAAATCAAATCAAATTTTATTTGTCACATAAACATGGTTAGCAGATGTTAATGCGAGTGTAGCGAAATGCTTGTGCTTCTAGTTCCGACAATGCAGTAATAACCAACAAGTAATCTAACCTAACAATTCCACAACTACTACCTTATACACACAAGTGTAAAGGGATAAAGAATATGTACATAAAGATATATGAATGAGTGATGGTACAGAACGGCATAGGCAAGATGCAGTAGATGGTATAGTGTACAGTATATACAGTGGGGAGAACAAGTATTTGATACACTGCCGATTTTGCAGGTTTTCCTACTTACAAAGCATGTAGAGGTCTGTAATTTTTATCATAGGTACACTTCAACTGTGAGAGACGGAATCTAAAACAAAAATCCAGAAAATCACATTGTATGATTTTTAAGTAATTCATTTGCATTTTATTGCATGACATAAGTATTTGATACATCAGAAAAGCAGAACTTAATATTTGGTACAGAAACCTTTGTTTGCAATTACAGAGATCATATGTTTCCTGTAGTTCTTGACTAGGTTTGCACACACTGCAGCAGGGATTTTGGCCCACTCCTCCATACAGACCTTCTCCAGATCCTTCAGGTTTTGGGGCTGTCGCTGGGCAATACGGACTTTCAGCTCCCTCCAAAGATTTTCTATTGGGTTCAGGTCTGGAGACTGGCTAGGCCACTCCAGGACCTTGAGATGCTTCTTACGGAGCCACTCCTTAGTTGCCCTGGCTGTGTGTTTCGGGTCGTTGTCATGCTGGAAGACCCAGCCACGACCCATCTTCAATGCTCTTACTGAGGGAAGGAGGTTGTTGGCCAAGATCTCGCGATACATGGCCCCATCCATCCTCCCCTAAATACGGTGCAGTCGTCCTGTCCCCTTTGCAGAAAAGCATCCCCAAAGAATGATGTTTCCACCTCCATGCTTCACGGTTGGGATGGTGTTCTTGGGGTTGTACTCATCCTTCTTCTTCCTCCAAACACGGCGAGCGGAGTTTAGACCAAAAAGCTCTATTTTTGTCTCATCAGACCACATGACCTTCCCCCATTCCTCCTCTGGATCATCCAGATGGTCATTGGCAAACTTCAGACGGGCCTGGACATGCGCTGGCTTGAGCAGGGGGACCTTGCGTGCGCTGCAGGATTTTAATCCATGACGGCGTAGTGGGTTACTAATGGTTTTCTTTGAGACTGTGGTCCCAGCTCTCTTCAGGTCATTGACCAGGTCCTGCCGTGTAGTTCTGGGCTGATCCCTCACCTTCCTCATGATCATTGTAGCCCCACGAGGTGAGATCTTACATGGAGCCCCAGACCGAGGGTGATTGACCATCATCTTGAACTTCTTCCATTTTCTAATAATTGAGCCAACAGTTGTTGCCTTCTCACCAAACTGCTTGCCTATTGTCCTGTAGCCCATCCCAGCCTTGTGCAGGTCTACAATTTTATCCCTGATGTCCTTACAGAGCTCTCTGGTCTTGGCCATTGTGGAGAGGTTGGAGTCTGTTTGATTGAGTGTGTGGACAGGTGTCTTTTATACAGGTAACGAGTTCAAACAGGTGCAGTTAATACAGGTAATGAGTGGAGAACAGGAGGGCTTCTTAAAGAAAAACTAACAGGTCTGTGAGAGCCGGAATTCTTACTGGTTGGTAGGTGATCAAATACTTATGTCATGCAATAAAATGTAAATTAATTACGTAAAAATCATATAATGTGATTTTCTGGATTTTTGTTTTAGATTCCGTCTCTCACAGTTGAAGTGTACCTATGATAAAAATTACAGACCTCTACATGCTTTGTAAGTAGGAAAACCTGCAAAATCGGCAGTGTATCAAATACTTGTTCTCCCCACTGTACATATACATATGAGATGAGTAATGTAGGGTATGTAAACATTATATTAAGTGGCATTGTTTAAAGTGGCTAGTGATACATTTTTACATAATTTCCATCAATTCCCATTATTAAAGTGGCTGGAGTTGAGTCAGTATGTTGGCAGCGGCCACTAAATGTTAGTGGTGGCTGTTTAACAGTCTGATGGCCTTGAGATAGAAGCTGTTTTTCAGTCTCTCGGTCCCTGCTTTGATGCACCTGTACTGACCTCGCCTTCTGGATGATAGCGGGGTGAACAGGCAGTGGCTCGGGTGGTTGTTGTCCTTGATGATCTTTATGGCCTTCCTGTGACATCGGGTGGTGTAGGTGTCCTGGAGGGCAGGTAGTTTGCCCCCGGTGATGCGTTGTGCAGACCTCACTACCCTCTGGAGAGCCTTACGGTTGTGGGCGGAGCAGTTGCCGTACCAGGCGGTGATACAGCCCGACAGGATGCTCTCGATTGTGCATCTGTAGAAGTTTGTGAGTGCTTTTGGTGACAAGCCGAATTTCTTCAGCCTCCTGAGGTTGAAGAGGCGCTGCTGCGCCTTCTTCACAACGCTGTCTGTGTGGGTGGACCAATTCAGTTTGTCCGTGATGTGTACACCGAGGAACTTAAAACTTTCCACCTTCTCCACTACTGTCCCGTCGATGTGGATAGGGGGGTGCTCCCTCTGCTGTTTCCTGAAGTCCACAATCATCTCCTTTGTTTTGTTGACGTTGAGTGTGAGCTTATTTTCCTGACACCACACTCCGAGGGCCCTCACCTCCTCCCTGTAGGCCGTCTCGTCGTTGTTGGTAATCAATCCTACCACTCTAGTGTCGTCCGCAAACTTGATGATTGAGTTGGAGGCGTGCATGGCCACGCAGTCGTGGGTGAACAGGGAGTACAGGAGAGGGCTCAGAACGCACCCTTGTGGGGCCCCAGTGTTGAGGATCAGCGGGGTGGAGATGTTGTTACCTACCCTCACCACCTGGGGGCGGCCCGTCAGGAAGTCCAGGACCCAGTTGCACAGGGCGGGGTCGAGACCCAGGGTCTCGAGCTTGATGACGAGTTTGGAGGGTACTATGGTGTTAAATGCTGAGCTGTAGTCGATGAACAGCATTCTCACATAGGTATTCCTCTTGTCCAGATGGGTTAGGGCAGTGTGCAGTGTGGTTGCGATTGCGTCGTCTGTGGACCTATTGGGTCGGTAAGCAAATTGGAGTGGGTCTAGGGTGTCAGGTAGGGTGGAGGTGATATGGTCCTTGACTAGTCTCTCAAAGCACTTCATGATGACGGAAGTGAGTGCTACGGGGCGGTAGTCGTTTAGCTCAGTTACCTTAGCTTTCTTGGGAACAGGAACAATGGTGGCCCTCTTGAAGCATGTGGGAACAGCAGACTGGGATAAGGATTGATTGAATATGTCCTTAAACACACCAGCCAGCTGGTCTGCGCATGCTCTGAGGACGCGGCTGGGAATGCCGTCTGGGCCTGCAGCCTTGCGAGGGTTAACACGTTTAAATGTTTTACTCACCTCGGCTGCAGTGAAGGAGAGCCCGAAGGTTTTGGTAGCGGGCCGTGTCAGTGGCGCTGTATTGTCCTCAAAGCGAGCAAAAAAGTTATTTAGTCTGTCTGGGAGCAAGACATCCTGGTCCGCGACGGGGCTGGTTTTCTTTTTGTAATCGTAATCCGTGATTGACTGTAGACCCTGCCACATGCCTCTTGTGTCTGAGCTGTTGAATTGCGACTCTACTTTGTCTCTATACTGGGACTTAGCTTGTTTGATTGCCTTGCGGAGGGAATAGCTACACTGTTTGTATTCGGTCATGTTTCCGGTCACCTTGCCCTGGTTAAAAGCAGTGGTTCGCGCTTTCAGTTTCACGCGAATGCTGCCATCAATCCACGGTTTCTGGTTTGGGAATGTTTTAATCGTTGCTGTGGGTACGACATCGTCAATGTACTTTCTAATGAACTCGCTCACCGAATCAGCGTATTCGTCAATGTTGTTGTTGGCCGCAATGCGGAACATATCCCAATCCACGTGATCGAAGCAGTCTTGAAGCGTGGAATCAGATTGGTCAGACCAGCGTTGAACAGACCTGAGCGCGGGAGCTTGCTGTTTTAGTTTCTGTTTGTAGGCTGGAAGCAACAAAATGGAGTCGTGGTCAGCTTTTCCGAAAGGAGGGCGGGGGAGGGCCTTATATGCGTCGCGGAAGTTAGTATAACAATGATCCAAGGTTTTACCAGCCCTGGTAGCACAATCGATATGCTGATAGAATTTAGGGAGTTTTGTTTTCAGATTAGCCTTGTTAAAATCCCCAGCTACAATGAATGCAGCCTCAGGGTGTGTGGTTTCCAGTTTACAAAGAGTCAGATAAAGTTCGTTCAGGGCCATCGATGTGTCTGCTTGGGGGGGAATATATACGGCTGTGATTATAATCTAAGAGAATTCCCTTGGTAGATAATGCGGTCGACATTTGATTGTGAGGAATTCTAAATCAGGTGAACAGAATGACTTGAGTTCCTGTATGTTGTTATGATCACACCACGTCTCGTTAATCATAAGGCATACACCCCCGCCCCTCTTCTTACCAGAAAGATGTTTGTTTCTGTCGGCGCGATGCGTGAAGAAACCAGCTGGCTGCACCGACTCCGTTAGCGTCTCTCGAGTGAGCCATGTTTCCGTGAAGCAAAGAACGTTACAATCTCTGATGTCTCTCTGGAATGTTACCCTTGCTCGGATTTCATCAACCTTATTGTCAAGAGACTGGACATTGGCGAGTAGTATGCTAGGGAGTGGAGCGCGATGTGCCCGTCTCCGAAGCCTGACCAGGAGACCGCTTCGTTTGCCCCTTTTACGGCGTCGTTGTTTAGGGTCGCCGGCTGGGATCAGATTCATTGTATTGGGTGGAAGGCAAAACACAGGATCCGCTTCGGGAGAGTCATATTCCTGGTTGTAACGATGGTGAGTTGATGTTGCTCTTATATTCAGTAGTTCCTCCCGACTGTATGTAATGAAACCTAAGATTACCTGGGGTACCAATGTAAGGAATAACACATAAAAAAACAAAATACTGCATATTTTCCTAGGAACGCGAAGTGAGGCGGCCATCTCTGTAACGACAGTCATATTCGTTCTCCTCCTCAGACGAGGAGGAGCATGGGTCGGACCAACACGCAGCGAGGTATGTAGACATAAATGATTTATTTAATGAAGACGAACACGAAAAAACACTTGCATAAACTACAAAACAACAAACGACGTTAAACAGACCTGAACTTGTGAACATAAAAAACAATGAACGCACGAACAGGAAAGAACGAACGAAATGAATGCATGAATGAATGAATGAAATGAACGAACTAGACGAGACAGTACCCTGTGGTGCAATAAACACAGACACAGCGACAATCACCCACAAACAAACAATGTGAAACCACCTACCTTAATATGGTTCTCAATCAGAGGAGATGAAAACCACCTGCCTCTAATTGAGAACCATATCAGGTACCCATTTACCAACATAGAAACACATAACATAGAAATGCCCACCCACACTCACGCCCTGACCGACTAACACATACAAAACAACAGAAAACAGGTCAGGAACGTGACAATCTCGGTCGGCGCCGGAAGTAGAAAAGTTTTTTGGCCCATATCGCGGCAGTGTGGAAATGATCTCAAATGAGTGCAGGAAATGCAGAAATTTATGGAAATGCAGGAAATTATTTTAGGTTGAAGTTGAATTGAACAGTATAAAACAATCAGAAAGGAGAAAGACCCCTTGAAATAATTTAGAATGTATGTGTTGCCACCCTAGGATCACTCACTACTCATAAAGCAAATGTAGAACTTTTATTAATCAAAAATATAAAATACCGTCAAATACCGTCATACCGTCAAAGATTTGAAAAATACCATGATATGATATTTTGGCCATATCGCCCAGCCCTAAAACAACATCAGATCTTCAACGTAATATCCACTATAAGAACCGTACCCAATTCGCCACGTTGAAATGACGTGTTGTGCCCAGTGGGAGGCTAGTAGTCTGGTTTACACAGGGATATTAGATGGTCTAGACCAGGTGTACTCAAGTACTATTTGAGAAGGTCCGATCACACAAATTTCCTGGGTGGCAAACGTCCGGATGGATAATGTAATTTATCAGCGTAGTAACAAACCCCCACCTTACAACCCATGCGACCCCATGTATTCACATCCCTTGCAGGCGGATAAAAAATGTTGCAGTTTTAAAGCAAATTTCCTGCAATTCTACACATTTTGCATGGGGCAGAGATTTATTTTGCTGTTTTAAAGCTAATCTCCTGCAATTTTACACATTATTCCAAAAATATCTACAGTGCATTCGGAAAGTATTCAGACCCCTTGACTTTTTCCCCATTTTGTTACGTTACAGCCTTATTCTAAAATGTATTACATTGTTTGTTTTCCTCACCAATCTACACACAATACCCCATAATGACAAAGCAAAAACAGGTTTTAGAATTTTTTGCAAATGTCTTAAAAATAAAAAACTGAAATATCACATTTACATAAGTATTCAGACCCTTTACTCAGTACTTTGTTGAAGCACCTTTGGCAGCGATTACAACCTCAAGTCTTCTTGGTTATGATACTGCAAGCTTGGCACACCTGTATTTGGGGAGTTTCTCACATTTTTCTTTGCCGATCCTCTCAAGCTCTCTCAGGTTGTATGGGCAGCGTTGCTGCACAGCTATTTTCAGGTCTCTCCAGAGATGTTTGATCAGGATCAAGTCCGGGCTCTGCCTGGGCCACTTAAGCACATTCAGAGACTTGTCCTGAAGCCACTCCTGCGTTTATCCTGGCTGTGTGCTTAGGGTCTTTGTCCTGTTGGTAGGTGAACTTTCACCCCAATCTGAGGTCCTGAGCGCTCTGGAGCAGGTTTCACCAAGGTTCTCTCTGTACTTCGCTCTGTTCATCTTTGGGCGGCAGGTAGCCTAGTTGTTAGAGCGTTGGACCAGCAGTAACAGAAAGGTTGCTGGATTGAATCCCCGTGCTGACAAGGTAAAAATCTGTCGTTCTGGCCCTGAACAAAGCAGTTAACCCACTGTTCCCCGGTAGGCCATCATTGTAAATAAGAATTTGTTCTTAACTGACTTGCCTAGTTAAATAAAGGTAAAATAATAATAATATTTCCCTTGATCCTGACTAGTCTCCCAGTCCCTGCTGCTGAAAAATATACCCACAGCATGATGCTGCCACCACCATTCTTCACGAAGCTTTCCTCCAGACGTGACGCTTGGCATTCAGGCCAAAGAGTTCAATCTTGGTTTCATCAGACCAGAGAATCTTGTTTCTCATGGTCTGAGAGTCTTTTAGGTGCTTTTTGGCAAACTCCATGCAGGCTGTCATGTGCATTTTACTGAGGAGTGGCTTCCATCTGGCCACTCTACCATAAAGGTCTGATTGGTGGAGTGCTGCAGAGATGGTTGTCCTTCTGGAAGGTTGTCCAATCTCCACAGAGAAACTCTGGAGCTCTGTCAAAGTGACCATCGGGTTCTTGGTCACCTCCCTGACCAAGGCCCTTCTCCCCTGATTGCTCAGTTTGGCCAGGGCCAGCTCTAGGAAGAGTCTTGGTGGTTCCAAACTTCTTCCATTTAAGAATGATGGAGGCCACTGTGTTCTTGGGGAGCTTCAATGCTGCAGACATTTCTGGTACTGTTCCCCAAATCCGTGCCTTGACACAATTCTGTCTCGGAGCTCTACCGACAATTCCTTTGACCTCATGGCTTGGTTTTTGCTCTGACATGCACTGTCAACTATGGGACATTATATAGACTGGTTTATGCCTTTCCAAATCATGTGAAATCAATTGAAATTACCACAAGTGGACTCCAATCAAGTTGTAGAAACATCTCAAGGATGATCAATGGAAACAGGATGCACCTGAGCTCAATTTTCGAGTTTCAAAGCAAAGGGTCTGAATAAGGTATTTATGTTTTTTATTTATAAGAAATTTGAAGAAATTTTTTAAACCTGTTTTCACTTTGTCATTATAGGGTATTGTGTGTAAATTGATGGGGGAAAACATTTATTTAATCCATTTTAGAATAAGGCTGGAAAAAGTCAAGGGGTCTGAATACTTTCCAAATGCATTGTATATAGTTTTTTCAATCTTTTTTTTTTTTTGGGGGGGGGGGGGGGGGGGGGGGGCGGACCCTGGTCCGTATTGACCCCGTTCTGGGTCCGGATCCGGCCCGCCAGTTGAGTAAGGGGGGTCTAGACTCTGATGTTGTAGCATCTCTGAGGCAACACACCCACGGTGTAGTGTTTGGTACACAGATAGGCATAGAGAGGTGGACATACAGAGAGTTACTAAGACATAGAGAGAGTTACTAGGACATAGATAGAGTTACTAGTAAATAGATAGAGTTACTAGTAAATAGATAGAGTTACTAGGACGTAGATAGTGTTACTAGGACGTAGATAGTGTTACTAGGACATAGATAGAGTTACTAGGACGGAGATAGAGTTACTAGGACATAGATAGAGTTACTAGGATATAGATAGAGTTACTAGGACGTAGAGAGAGTTACTAGGATGTAGATAAAGTTACTAGGATATAGATAGAGTTACTAGGATATAGATAGAGTTACTAGGACGTAGATAGAGTTACTAGGACATAGATAGAGTTACTAGGACATAGATAGAGTTACTAGTAAATAGATAGAGTTACTAGGACGTAGATAGAGTTACTAGGACGTAGATAGAGTTACTAGGACATAGATAGAGTTACTAGGACATAGATAGAGTTACTAGGACGTAGATAGAGTTACTAGTAAATAGATAGAGTTACTAGGACGTAGATAGAGTTACTAGGACGTAGATAGAGTTACTAGGACATAGATAGAGTTACTAGGACATAGATAGAGTTACTAGGACGTAGATAGTGTTACTAGGATATAGATAGAGTTACTAGGACATAGATAGAGTTACTAGGACATAGATAGAGTTACTAGGACATAGATAGAGTTACTAGGACATAGATAGAGTTACTAGGACATAGATAGAGTTACTAGGACGTAGATAGTGTTACTAGGATATAGATAGAGTTACTAGGACATAGATAGTGTTACTAGGACATAGATAGAGTTACTAGGACATAGATAGAGTTACTAGTAAATAGATAGAGTTACTAGGACGTAGATAGAGTTACTAGGACGTAGATAGAGTTACTAGGACATAGATAGAGTTACTAGGACATAGATAGAGTTACTAGGACGTAGATAGAGTTACTAGGACATAGATAGAGTTACTAGGACATAGATAGAGTTACTAGGACATAGATAGAGTTACTAGGACGTAGATAGAGTTACTAGGACATAGATAGAGTTACTAGGACATAGATAGAGTTACTAGGACATAGATAGAGTTACTAGGACATATATAGAGTTACTAGGACGTAGATAGAGTTACTAGGACATAGATAGAGTTACTAGGACGTAGATAGAGTTACTAGGACATAGATAGAGTTACTAGGACATAGATAGAGTTACTAGGACATAGATAGAGTTACTAGGACATAGATAGAGTTACTAGGACGTAGATAGAGTTACTAGTAAATAGATAGAGTTACTAGGACGTAGATAGAGTTACTAGGACGTAGATAGAGTTACTAGGACATAGATAGAGTTACTAGGACATAGATAGAGTTACTAGGACGTAGATAGTGTTACTAGGATATAGATAGAGTTACTAGGACATAGATAGAGTTACTAGGACATAGATAGAGTTACTAGGACATAGATAGAGTTACTAGTAAATAGATAGAGTTACTAGGACGTAGATAGAGTTACTAGGACGTAGATAGAGTTACTAGGACATAGATAGAGTTACTAGGACATAGATAGAGTTACTAGGACGTAGATAGTGTTACTAGGATATAGATAGAGTTACTAGGACATAGATAGAGTTACTAGGACATAGATAGAGCTACTAGGACATAGATAGAGTTACTAGGACATAGATAGAGTTACTAGGACGTAGATAGTGTTACTAGGATATAGATAGAGTTACTAGGACATAGATAGTGTTACTAGGACATAGATAGAGTTACTAGGACATAGATAGAGTTACTAGGACATAGATAGAGTTACTAGGACGTAGATAGTGTTACTAGGATATAGATAGAGTTACTAGGACATAGATAGAGTTACTAGGACATAGATAGAGTTACTAGGACGTAGATAGAGTTACTAGGACATAGATAGAGTTACTAGGACATAGATAGAGTTACTAGGACATAGATAGAGTTACTAGGACATATATAGAGTTACTAGGACATAGATAGAGTTACTAGGACGTAGAGAGAGTTACTAGGATGTATTTTTGTATTTGTATTTATTATGGATCCCCATTAGCTGCTGCCAAAGCAGCAGCTACTCTTCCTGGGGTCCAGCAAAAGTAAGGCAGTTTTTACCATTTTAAAACATTACAATACATTCACAGATTTCACAACACACTGTGTGCCCTCAGGCCCCTACTCCACCACTACCACATATCTACAGTACTAAATCCATGTGTATGTATAGTGCGTACGTTATCATATGTGTGTGTGTGTGTGTGTGTATGCATGTGTCTGTGCCAATGTTTGTGTTGCTTCACAGTCCCTCGTGTTCCATAAGGTGTTTTTTTAATCTGTTTTTGAAATCTAATTGTACTGCTTGCGTGCGTCAGTTACTTGATGTGGAATAGAGTTCCATGTAGTCATAGTTCTACGTAGTACTGTGTGCCTCGCATAGTCTGTTCTGGACTTGGAGACTGTGAAGAGACCTCTTGTGACATGTCTTGTGGGGTATGTATTGTGTCCGAGCTGTGTGCCAGTAGTTTAGACAGACAGCTCGGTGCATTCAACATGTCAATACTTCTCATAAATAAAAGTAGTGATGAAGTCAATCTCCCATCCACTTTCAGCCAGGAGAGATTGACATGCATATTATTAATATTAGCTCTCTGTGTACATTTAAGGGCCAGCCGTGCAGCCCTGTTCTGAGCCAATTGCAATTTTTCTAAGTCACTGTTTGTGGCACCTGACCACATGACTGAACAGTTGTCAAGGTGCGACAAAACTAGGCCCTGTAGGACCTGCCTTGTTGATAGTGTTGTTAAGAAGGCAGAGCATCGCTTTATTATAGACAGACTACTTCCCATCTTAGCTACTACTGCATCAATATGTTTTGACCATGACAGTTTACAATCTAGTGTTACTCCAAGCAGTTTAGTCTTCTCAACTTGCTAAATTTTCACATACTTTATTACAAGACTTAGTTGAGGTTTAGGGTTTAGTGAGTGTTTTGTTCCAAATACAATGCTTTTAGTTTTAGAAATATTTAGGGATAACTTATTCCTTGCCACCCACTCTGAAACTAACTGCAGCTCTTTGTTAAGTGTTGCAGTCATTTCAGTCGCTGTAGTAGACTTCATGGACCTTGTTTCTTAGGCTACATATGTTAAAATGGGCTATTTTTAGCACTTTTCTGGGTTGCTTGATTGTTTTTAATGCTTTACTGGGAAGCTTATCGGAGGTAGACTTACTCATGTTATTTACATTGGAGCTGATAGTGCAGGGTGAGCTGCATAAAGTAGTCTTCCTACTATTGCACACCGCCTCAGTGCTAACAGTGTAACTCTGGTTTATAGGCTCATGATTACTGCTTACAATAGCTGTAGGATAAACAGATGTATTTGGTGCAATTAGGGGTACATAAATTAAATTACTTACATTGTGTTTCCCAATGCCCCTGAGATCATGTACATTTGATGCAGCATTATGACGACTCATTGTCACAATGGTAGGGATTAACTGAGCTGGTCTTGGATCATTTACCAGTCATTGTTTCAACGCATCCTTGAAATGCATGGACAGAGTCCAGGAGCCAAGATGATTTTGATGGACTCCGTCATTCCTGTAGAGTATCTTCTGTTTCCAGAAGGTGTCAAAGTTATCAATAAAAGTGACTCCAGCAGAGCTACAGTAGTATTTTTTAAATATATTTTTTATATATAGTTTTACCCCCTTTTTCTCCCCAATTTTCGTGGTATACAAATGTTAGTAATTACTATCTTGTCTCATCGCTACAACTCCCGTACGGGGTCGGGAAAGATGAAGTTCGAAAGCCATGCGTCCTCCGAAACACAACCCAACCAAGCCGCACTGCTTCTTAACACAGCGCGCATCCAACCCGGAAGCCAGCCGCACCAATGTGTCGGAGGAAACACCGTGCACCTGGCAACCTTGGTTAGCGCACACTGTGCCCGGCCCGCCACAGGAGTCGCTGGTGTGCGATGGGACAAGGATATCCCTACCGGCCAAACCCCCCCTAAACTGGATGACGCTAGGCCAATTGTGCGTCGCCCCACACAGCGGCAGGATTCTGCTGCAACAGAGCCTGGGCGCGAAACCAGAATCTCTGGTGGCACAGCTAGCGCTGCGATGCAGTGCCCTAGACCACTGCGCCACCCGGGAGGCATAGCTACGGTAGTCTTTTAGCCAGATGTGTAATGCCAGCAGTCTGCTGAATCTTTCACATCCGCGGCCCAACGATGGTACTGGACCTGAAATTATTGGCCGTTTTTTGTAGTATTTTAATGCTAAAATCAGTTCTATAAAATCAATTTTCAAATGTTCCGAGCTTGCCCTCCTGATGTCGTTAGACCCCACATGGACTCCGACAGTGTCAGCTCCCGGCATCTGTGGTAGAACAGTCGGAAGCAGCCTTGCTATGTCCTGTACTCGTGCTCCTGGGTAACACAGGGTTTTTGCCTTGGGGACCGAGATGTTTCTCACCATAGAGCTATCTATGATGACAGCTGGTGATGTTGAATGGGCCAGTCTCTCAGGCAGCCTCACTGTCTGGTGGGGCTGGGAGCTCCGAGGATTTGTACCCAAGGTAGAATGCACCGGAGAGGGAGACAGAGCCGAGGACGAAGGTACCTCTGGATCCGATCTTGATTGGGAAGCCACCACGGACGAAGGCGCCGGAACCTCTGGATCCAGGGAGGCAAAGCTGTTTCTGGTCTGTGTCAGTTCCAGGCTCAACATCTCCACGGAGACCCCCGTTGCCAGAGGACGGCTTCTTCGACTTCCACGGCGAGTGACGTACCTCCATGGCTGGTTGGGTCGAGATCATCTCCGTTCTTCAGGGAAGGGGAGACCCCTTCGGGGATGGAACCCTGCTGAGCACCGGCCAGTCGGCTGTGGAGAGCAAAACTTCCACCAGACTGGGGTGGAAGAAAAAGAAAAAGTAGGTGGCCGTGGGTTCCCCAGTAGCTATGTAGGTTTGCTACTTGCTTGCTAAGAGTAGCTACTTCGCTCCTGTAGTCCTCCGCAAGCAAGCAGTTGCTACATTGAAAGTCAACACAGTCCACATTGTCCCGGAACAAAGCAAAGTAAACACAGCTCCTGCAACGTTGGAAACGTTCAATAGCGGCTTCCATTTGAAACCGCCGAGCCAGCTAAGCTAGCTGGGCTTTCGCATCTCTCCCCCTATACGGACTCTGGCAGGAATCCCGGGACAGATAGCAGCGCTCACAGCAATTTAGCCCAACATAGCGGCAGGATTCAAAATAAAATACAAGTATATAAAAACACTGTCAGCTTTTAAACCGAGGTCTTGAGTTCAGATTTCAGCGTTCGACAAACCTCAAAGAGAGGGTTCTAGGGCATTCAAAAGGTCAGAGTAGAGATCAGCACTGGACACCACCCACTGGGCAAAGACTGGTTGAATCAACGTTGTTTCCATGTCATTTCAACCCAAAAATGTAATGTGACGTCGTTGAATCAATGTGGAAAACTGATTGGATTTGAAAAAAAAATTCAATTTAAGGGAAATCCAATGACGTGGTGACATTTTTTGTTGATTTCACGTTGAATTCATGTTAGTTGACAACTCAACTAAATGTACACTGCTCAAAAAAATAAAGGGAACACTAAAATAACACATCCTAGATCTGAATGAATGAAATATTCTTATTAAATACTTTTTTCTATACATAGTTGAATGTGCTGACAACAAAATCACACAACAATTATCAATGGAAATCAAATTTATCAACCCATGGAGGTCTGGATTTGGAGTCACACTTAAAATTAGTGGAAAACCACACTACAGGCTGATCCAACTTTGATGTAATGTCCTTAAAACAAGTCAAAATGAGGCTCAGTAGTGTGTGTGGCCTCCACGTGCCTGTATGACCTCCCTACAATGCCTGGGCATGCTCCTGATGAGGTGGCGGATGTTCTCCTGAGGGATCTCCTCCCAGACCTGGACTAAAGCACCCGCCAACTCCTGGACAGTCTGTGGTGCAACGTGGCGTTGGTGGATGGAGCGAGACATGAATTCCCAGATGTGCTCAATTGGATTCAGGTCTAGGGAACGGGCGGGCCAGTCCATAGCATCAATGCCTTCCTCTTGCAGGAACTGCTGACACACTCCAGCCACATGAGGTCTAGCATTGTCGTGCATTAGGAGGAACCCAGGGCCAACCGCACCAGCATATGGTCTCACAAGGGGTCTGAGGATCTCATCTCGGTACCTAATGGCAGTCAGGCTACCTCTGGCGAGCACATGGAGGGCTGTGCGGCCCCCCAAAGAAATGCCACCCCACACCATGACTGACCCACCGCCAAACCGGTCATGCTGGAGGATGTTGCAGGCAGCAGAACGTTCTCCACGGCGTCTCCAGACTCTGTCACGTCTGTCACATGTGCTCATGTGCTCAGTGTGAACCTGCTTTCATCTGTGAAGAGCACAGGGCGCCAGTGGCGAATTTGCCAATCTTGGTGTTCTCTGGCAAATGCCAAACGTCCTGCACGGTGTTGGGCTGTAAGCACAACCCCCACCTGTGGACGTCGGGCCCTCATACCACCCTCATGGAGTCTGTTTCTGACCGTTTGAGCAGACACATGCACATTTGTGGCCTGCTGGAGGTCATTTTGCAGGGCTCTGGCAGTGCTCCTCCTGATCCTCCTTGCACAAAGGCGGAGGTAGCGGTCCTGCTGCTGGGTTGTTGCCCTCCTACGGCCTCCTCCACGTCTCCTGATGTACTGGCCTGTCTCCTGGTAGCGCCTCCATGCTCTGGACACTACGCTGACAGACACAGCAAACCTTCTTGCCACAGCTCGCATTGATGTGCCATCCTGGATGAGCTGCACTACCTGAGCCACTTGTGTGGGTTGTAGACTCCGTCTCATGCGTCTCCGTCTAGAGTGAAAGCACCGCCAGCATTCAAAAGTGACCAAAACATCAGCCAGGAAGCATAGGAACTGAGAAGTGGTCTGTGGGCACCACCTGCAGAACCACTCCTTTATTGGGGGTGTCTTGCTAATTGCCTATAATTTCCACCTTTTGTCTATTCCATTTGCACAACAGCATGTGAAATTTATTGTCAATCAGTGTTGCTTCCTAAGTGGACAGTTTGATTTCACAGAAGTGTGATTGACTTGGAGTTACATTGTGTTGTTAAGGGTTCCCTTTATTTTTTTGAGCAGTGTATATCAAAACTAGACGATGAACTGAAGTCTGTGCCCAGTGGGCAGTAGAGAGAGGCCATTATATTACAACCCATTTAAACCAGTGGAGTGGCCTGATAATGATTGGTACTGGTCTAAAACCGACAGCTAACTGGGCATGTACCGATCGGAACTGGTTTAGTGAGTCAGTTAGTGTTTTTTAGGATAGATGAGGATAGATGAACAACGGAATGGAACGTCCCCTAGGAGATGGTTTCCATGACACCCAACCTTCCCTCCTCACCCTCCCAGCCTTACCCCCTTCTCTCTCGCACACACACACACACACACACACACACACACACACACACACACACACACACACACACACACACACACACACACACACACACACACACACACACACACACACACACACACACACACACACACACACACACACACACACACACACACACACCTCTCTGTCTGGGAGCCTGGTAAACAGAGGCAGACTGTAGAGTTGTGATCTGGTATAAAAACACTCAGAAGATACATTTGCCTAAAGGGCCCCTGTAATTGGTGGACTAGTTAAGAAGCATGTGAGCATGTGTGTGTTTTATGTGTGCTTGTGCGAGCGTGTGTGTGCGAGCGTGTGGGCGGATACGTGTGTGTGTGTGCCGTGTTGTCCCAGCAGTCTCAGCAGGACTCCTGCTCCAGACATTTACATTAATAATACACTACATTTTGTACACCGCTTGCTGAAACAATAACTAAATTAAGACAAATACACACACTTAGCTTATCCTCTCATTCACCTATTATTATCTGACCCTGCTGGTCATCAATGAACGTTTGAACATCTTGAAGAACAATCTGGCCTTCATGGCCATGTAGTCTTATAATCTTCACCCGGCACAGCCAGAAGAGGACTGGCCACCCCTCAGAGCCTGGTTCCTCCTTAGGTTTCTTCCTAGGTTCCTGCCTTTCTAGGGAGTTTTCCTAGCCACAGTACTTCTACATCTGCATTGCTTGTTGTTTGGGGTTTTAGGCTGGGTTTCTGTATAAGCACTTTGTGACATCTGCTGATGTAAAAAGGGCTTCAAAAATACATTTGATTGATCTACTTATTAATATTCAAAAAATAAGAGCCTAAAGCAATACAAGTCAACGGTGACATACCGTTGAATGTGTGTGTGTGTGTAGTGTGTGTGTGTGTGTGTTGTGTGTAAGTAGCATGTCATTGTGCCCCATATTCCCCTCCCATTCCCATCCCTGGGAGCATTCCGATATGGAATTCTTAATCAGATGGCGGTGGGATACGCCGTGTTATCAGGGTGTGCACAGTGTGTCTCTTTGTGTGTGTGTGCGTATCCGTGAGTGTGTTTGTCTGTGTGTGTGTGTGTGTGGCGTGCATGAGGAGGGGTGTTAATTAAGTGGCGTGTGTTGTTGCCGTAGGGATGGCTAGTAGTTAACTACATAGACCTCGTTACTCCCCTTGGTTACTGTGCTCTCAGCCAATTAACAGCTAGCTAACTAACCCTGCGCTAACTGCGCTACGGCTAACAGGGGAGGAAGACAAGCAGACTTGCCCCCCAGACACAGCCCCGCCAGGCACAGAGACAACAGACAGACATCCCAGGAGAGGAAGATTAGAAAGAAGAGGAAAAAACAGGGAATAACCGAGCACAGACCTTCTTAGCTCCAGTCAGAGCAGCCTTCTGCAGTTTACGGTAACAGTATTTGGCATAACCGCTGATCGCCACTCCTGGAGAAATAACACACACACAGAGGTTAGTCGTTAGATCATACAGTAACGTGTTGTAATTACCGAAGAGAAGTGAACTCAAAACACTGGTACAGGAAGGAAACAGAGATAATACACACACACACACGCACACGCACACGCACACACACGACTAGTTCCACCATCATCCTGTCTATGGTATCTTATATACCCTCACAGGTAACCACACACACACACACACACACACACACACACACACACACACACACACACACACACACACACACACACACACACACACACACACACACACACACACACACACACACACACACACACACACACACAATAGTTCATTGCTGGAGGGTAACACTGGTCTAATTCTGGAAACACACCATACTGCTCCAGGCCACTGCCCTCCTGACCCTACAAGAACACACGCACACAAACACACATACACTGACACAATGTTCAACCATCAAGTTCCTATTCTCTACATAGTTACATACACACAACAGCAGGATTTCACTGAGGTAACAGTCCTAGCAGTTACCAGTTACCCTACACTAATGTAAAAAGACTGAACTGATGTCCAGGACTCTCCCCTTAGAGAGACTGCAGTGCAGATAGATGTAATATGGGTCAGAGAGGAGAGGTGGAGGGAGAACCTCCTTTCAATCAGACAACAAAATGATCTAGTAAAATGAATTAGTAGACACCCATATGAAAAGTATACTAGTATACTATGCTCTAAATACTGTAGTATTACTATATTTATAGTATACTTTTTACAGAAGTATACTGTAGTATTCACTGTAGTGTTTATGTGGACATCACTGTAGTACACTGTAGTAAAGTTTACTATAGTATAAACACTAATATTACTATAGTAAAAACTATATTATAAACTGGGTGGTTCGAGCCCTGAATGTTGATTAGCTGAAAGCAGTGGTATATTAGACCGTATACCATGGGTGTGACAAAACATTTATTTTTACTACTCTAATTACATTGGTAACCAGTTATAATAGCAATAAGGCAACCTGGGAGTGTGTGATATATGGCCAACATACCACGGCTAAGGGCTGTGTCCAGGCACTCCGCATCGCGTCGTGCGTAAGAACAGCCCTTAGCCGTGATATACAGTGGGGAGAACAAGTATTTGATACACTGACGATTTTGCAGGTTTTCCTACTTACAAAGCATGTAGAGGTCTGTAATTTTTATCATAGGTACACTTCAACTGTGAGAGAAGGAATCTAAAACAAAAATCCAGAAAATCACATTGTATGATTTTTAAGTAATTAATTGGCATTTTATTGCATGACATAAGTATTTGATACATCAGAAAAGCAGAAATTAATATTTGGTACAGAAACCTTAGTTTGCAATTACAGAGATCATACGTTTCCTGTAGTTCTTGACCAGGTTTGCACACACTGCAGCAGGGATTTTGGCCCACTCCTCCATACAGACCTTCTCCAGATCCTTCAGGTTTCGGGGCTGTCGCTGGGCAATACGGACTTTCGGCTCCCTCCAAAGATTTTCTATTGGGTTCAGGTCTGGAGACTGGCTAGGCCACTCCAGGACCTTGAGATGCTTCTTACGGAGCCACTCCTTAGTTGCCCTGGCTGTGTGTTTCGGGTCGTTGTCATGCTGGAAGACCCAGCCACGACCCATCTTCAATGCTCTTACTGAGGGAAGGAGGTTGTTGGTCAAGATCTCGCGATACATGGCCCCATCCATCCTCTCCTCAATACGGTGCAGTCGTCCTGTCCCCTTTGCAGAAAAGCATCCCCAAAGAATGATGTTTCCACCTCCATGCTTCACGGTTGGGATGGTGTTCTTGGGGTTGTACTCATCCTTCTTCTTCCTCCAAACACGGCGAGTGGAGTTTAGACCAAAAAGCTCTATTTTTGTCTCATCAGACCACATGACCTTCTCCCATTCCTCCTCTGGATCATCCAGATGGTCATTGGCAAACTTCAGACGGGCCTGGACATGCGCTGGCTTGAGCAGGGGGACCTTGCGTGCGCTGCAGGATTTTAATCCATGACGGCGTAGTGTGTTACTAATGGTTTTCTTTGAGACTGTGGTCCCAGCTCTCTTCAGGTCATTGACCAGGTCCTGCCGTGTAGTTCTGGGCTGATCCCTCACATTCCTCATGATCATTGATGCCCCACGAGGTGAGATCTTGCATGGAGCCCCAGACCGAGGGTGATTGACCGTCATCTTGAACTTCTTCCATTTTCTAATAATTGTGCCAACAGTTGTTGCCTTCTCACCAAGCTGCTTGCCTATTGTCCTGTAGCCCATCCCAGCCTTGTACAGGTCTACAATTTATCCCTGATGTCCTTACACAGCTCTCTGGTCTTGGCCATTGTGGAGAGGTTGGAGTCTGTTTGATTGAGTGTGTGGACAGGTGTCTTTTATACAGGTAACGAGTTCAAACAGGTGCAGTTAATACAGGTAATGAGTGGAGAACAGGAGGGCTTCTTAAAGAAAAACTAACAGGTCTGTGAGAGCCGGAATTCTTACTGGTTGGTAGGTGATCAAATACTTATGTCATGCAATAAAATGCAAATTAATTACTTAAAAATCATACAATGTGATTTTCTGGATTTTTGTTTTAGATTCCGTCTCTCACAGTTGAAGTGTACCTATGATAAAAATGACAGACCTCTACATGCTTTGTAAGTAGGAAAACCTGCAAAATCGGCAGTGTATCAAATACTTGTTCTCCCCACTGTATAGGCCATATACAACACCCCTTCGTGCCTTATTGCTTAAGTATACACTACCCTTGAAAGGTTTGGGGC